>NC_051077.1:56073386-56153843 GCF_004664715.2 Peromyscus leucopus
CTAAGATTCTATATGTATAGCCAGCAGAACCTCTTCCTCACAAGGGAATCTACACAACAGGGAAGTTCAGAGGCCAAGGGCCACTGCACCGGTTGGTCACTGCATGTATCAACAGAACCACATGATGGCTCGTGGTTCATCCCAGCCCCAGCCCCTCTGACAGTTTAGCAGACTTGTTTCTCCTTGTCCGGGGACAGTGGCCCCACACTCACCATGACATGGCTTGTGGTCTCCCTCACAGCTACCTATAGCAGAAGCAGAGGATCTGGGAAGAACCTGAAAGCTAACTCCCACTGGTATTCCTGATCTTTCTAGAATGCCTCATTAGCTAGGGCAACCCAGCTGGGCCTCAGGACATTAGCAGCTCCCCTACTGAGTGAGCAGTGATCTCTCAGGTCTTCCCTTCTGCCCTAGGGGTAGAAAGGGCCCTGGTCTAGGAAATTTGTATTTTAGTAGAAATTCTGCCAGTCTCTCAAAGCACTTCTTGTTACTCTTCTGAGACACAGAGGTCCTCGTATGCCCCTTCTACTGCACTAAAGGTGCAGTTCAGCCAGCCCTTTGTTTCCTAGCTGGTTAAGCCCAGCAGCCAAACATAGGTCACACTCAAGCAATAACTGCTCTTACCATGCAACTGTTGTTAAAGCAAAAACAGGCCATTAATTAGAAAAGAATGAGGGGTCACAGTAAGGCTTGGAGGTAGCAAAGAAACTGTGGATACCATGTCGTTATATTTGAAAAAATAATTTTTAAAAGTTGAAACAGGCTTTATGGCCACGTGCTCATCACTAGGAATATATAATGAGAGCACACAAAGGATTACTTACATCTTTCTCTCAGGCTCTACATCTTAAACCAGGAAAATAACAGTCTTGTTAAGCAGGGTCACAGCATTTTACCCATATCTTCTATTTTGGTTGAACTAGAGTAACTATAGTAATTTGGTTTTAAGATAAGTTCAGTTCTTTATTCTGATTCTTGATTGCTCTGGTCTATGGACCCCAAGAAATGGACAGTCAGGAGAATTATGGAGCATCTAAAATTGATTACTCGATTCCCCATTGCTGATTTCAACTATTGTCAAAGTAGAAAACCTCTCACCCTCTTTCCTGCCCCTCCCTTCCTGCACTGTAACAATACCAGCTTCAAAGTTGGTCAATAAACTTAATTCATGCACAGGTCCCTCTTCATTTGGAAATCCATAATAAAAGCCAGATGTATTGGAAGACACTCATTACCGGGTCAATTTTTCCTTCTCAATGATCAGTCAATGCCCAACTTGGAAGAGTTGCAGGACTGTCTTCCTAGCACTGGACAGCAGAGGCAGGTTTAGGTGTTCAAAGCAATTCTCAACTACATTGTTTAAGACAAGCTTGGCCTAGAAGAGGCATTGCTCTAAACAGAAATGAATAAATCAATAGCACTTGAGAAAACAAGGAATGAAATCCTTAATGACCAAAAAACATTGGAGAACAGAAACAGAGATTAGAGAAGTAATGTGTTCAAGGAAAATGAAATTTTAAAATTTAAAAATGATAACCAATAATTCACTTTTAAAAATAATTCACTTTAAAAATAATTCATTTTTAAGATAAAAAACTTAGCTATATTGAATTTGAAAAATTCCATAGTAGAGAGAATATCATTAATAAGAGACTGATATGATGTTGGCTTCTGAGATCCATAGCCATAGTAGAGAGAATATCATTAATAAGAGACTGATATGATGTTGGCTTCTGAGATCCATAGCCTGACACACAGAGTTACAATCAATGGCCTGTATCTCAAACCACTGAGCTAACTTAACTTTGTCAAGTAGGATTGAACATATATACATAGGAAAGTTCTGCTACTGGAAATTCAATATTCATTGGCTCAAGCTATCTTCTCATATTGAATATCCACCAATCTGGTCTGCATTCATTCACATGACATGAAGTAATACATGCCGGGATATTACAAAATCAATGACCCTGCCACAGTCAGTCCTTTTTCATAATGGTGACTCCAGCAGCTGATTGTCTACCCTGTTTTCCCCGTGGTGTACACACTAAACTATTCCTTCTATTCTGGTCTGAAGGCAGAAGCAATGCTCCATATGTAAATTCTTTTCCTGTGACTGAAATAGATAGTTACTATTGTAATAGATACATTACTCAAATGCATAATCTTAAAACTCTGAGGTGGTACAGTATTTAAGAATTTTGGGGGTGTAATATAGATGACAAAAAGGTTATTTCCCTGGAGAGCAACTGACTGTAATCAATACCACCTGAATCAACATGAGAGCTTGTCTCAGAAGCATTTTTCTAAGATGCTAGAAGTGCAGCTGTTCTACAATTAATATGCCTTCCCAGGGAAAAATCACCTCACACAGTTAAGAGATTCATAAAGAAAAATCTCTTTAATGATAGCATGCATCCATCAATAGCTAATGCTACTCACAATGGAGCTAGCCTAGGACAGATTTTGCATTCCACATATGCTGTCATCCTTAAGTTTCTTTTAGGTTCATGCACCAGGTTACACTTTGAACAATTTAAATATGGACAGGAGACTGAAGTGTGATCCTTATTGGTCTTAACAATAAAAACCCAGAGTCAGATATTGAGGGTGAAAGCTGAAAGATTAGAGAAGCAGAGCGCCAGCCACCAGAGACTTCTTACCTCTATGAAATCTCAGACCGAATAGGAGGCCATCCTATCTCCACCTGCCTTATATTCCTGTCTCCACCTCCCTAGTATTGGGATTAAAGGCATGAGCCTCCTAAATCTGGGATCAAAAAATCGTGAGACTCCCAAATGTTGGGATAAAAAGCATAAGCCTCCCATGTGCTAGGATTAAAAGTATGTACCAGAACTCCCTGGCTCTATTTCTTTTAGACTGGTTCAAGCTTGTGTAGCTCAGGGTGGCCTTGAATTCCTGATCTTCCTGATTCCTCCTTCCAAGTGCTGGGATTAAAGGTATGTGCCACTACTGCCTGGCCTCTATGGTTAACTAGTGGCTAGCTCCACCCTCTGATCTCCAGGTAAGCTTTACTTGTCAGAACACAAACAAAATATCATAGAAAAGGAAACTGCAAGTCTAGCCACTTAGGCAGATGGGAGACTTAAACAGCAAAGCTATTACCAGAATTTCTGTAATTCATAGAGCAGAAGCCCTAAGTACATTACACTATTTTTAATCTAGCTAAACAGAAATTAGTTTAAGACTGACTTTAAATGTGGACAGGAGACTGAAGTGGTCCAACAGTCAAAGTGGACCATCCAAATGTTTGTATTATAAAATAGAAATTCAATAAAGTTATACTCAACAGCTATTTCGCGAAAAAAAAAAAAAAAAACCAAAAAACCAGAAATGTAAAAATAATGGCTTGACAAAAAGCTATAAGACAAATGTCTTGTTATTATTGTTCAAATATCAAAATTTATAAGCACACATGCTTAGACCATGTGCATGCCTAGGTGTTTTCTAAAATTAAGGAAAAGTACCAGAGTTGAAACATTAAAAATTCAGATTGTGGACATACTCCAGCACTTCAAAAGTGTAGGCAGGAGGATCAGGAATCCACAGCATGGTGCACTATTTCAAAAAGATAAAAAAATAAAAGCATTACTGAGCAGCTGGTGAGAAAGCTGGGTAGAGAGGCTTGCTGCCAAGCCAGACCAGAGTTTGATCTCCAAGCACCACATGATTGGAGAGAGAGAACTTCTGACCTCCACACGTCCCTATACACAAATATATGAATACAATTTTTAAAAAAGTAACTAGGGATGCTGAGGCAGGAAGATCAAGACTGGATAAGGCTACTACAATGAAACCCTGTGTCAACAAAAACGAAAATTGAAAATAAAATCAGACTCCTTATATTTAAACCTCATTCTGTTGATCACAAAATATTTGCTGTGTTTTTTTAAACTCACCTGAAAAGATTTAACGAATGTAATTCTGTCAGTGTTTTTTTTTTTTCTTTTATAATTTGATTTAATTTTACATATCAGCCACGGATTCCCCTGTCCTCTCTCCTCCCGCCCCACCCCGTCTTCTTCCCCCAGCCCACCCCCCAATTCCCATCTCCTCCAGGACAAGGACTCCCCTGGGGATTCAGCTCAACCTGGTAGATTCATTCCAGGCAGATCCAGTCCCCTCCTCCCAGGCTGAGCAAAGTGTTCCTGCATAGGCCCCAGGTTCCAAACAGCCAGCTCTTGCACTAAGGACAGGTCCCAGTCCCACTGCCTGGATGCCTCCCAAACAGTTCAAGCCAATCAACTGTCTCACTCATGCAGAGGGCCTGATCCAGTTGGGGGCTCCTCAGCTACTGGTTCATAGTTCATGTGTTTCTACTAGTTTGGCTATTTGCTGTCAGTGTTGTTTTAAAGCTAGGTTATTTTTAAAGAAAGAAAAATATTTCTCTTTGCACTAGACCAAAAGTACTTATTAGTTAATCAAATTATTGAAATACAAATATTAATATATTAAATTCTGTATCAAATTTTCAACCTCATTTATTAAAAACATAATAAAGAAGTTTCATCCTAAGAAGAGGGAAGGTGGCTTCTTCCCAGAGAAACTTTTGGTATGATTTAAAGTTGAGACACCTGTTTAAATAGAAAACACTACCAAGTAATAACCTGGCCAGCAGCTATACATGTATACTGTAGTATAATGTCCACAGTCCTAAATTTGACATTACAAATTAGTTAGGTAAAAACTAACTGCTGAGGAAAGTTTAACGAACGTATTATAAGAGTTTTAAACTAATTTATCCCATATTATTAAACACTACCAAATAAGTTTTCAGTTTGTCTCATTTCTGAGTTTAGAACTTATCAGCAAAGAGAGAAATTCCAGACTCACCTATCAATAGTCTCCCATTTTATTTCCTTCATTGTAAACTTGTAATAATAGGGATGCTATTTATGTTACTTTTCAATGTCAACATTAGGGTCAAGTGTATCTCAGCAGTTTTCTATTGTTAATTCAAAACCCTGTTTAAATGTATCCCAATGAGCATAAGGCCACACTGAATACTATTATAAAATGATGCAAGCATTATTAAATTGTATCTAGAAAACTTAAATTATTTCCAGTGAGCAATACTGAGTAATGCTCCAAAATGTTAGTGTGTTACAAAAAAGTTTCCAATACCTTTTGATGCTTGGGGTGTCTCTTTAGACTTTACCAGCTAAGCTTGTATCATCCATAAGGCTTTTCAACATTTTGACAGGATTTCAGATTTTCTGATGAGGCATTCTCAACATATCCAGTGAATATATTAGAACATGAGAACACATTTCCAGAACTGATGGAATAAAAAACATCATATAGCTAGAAACTTAAAAATCCTTAGAAGCAATACTTATTCTCTAAAACAAGCAGTTTTCCTATCTACTAAAAACATTTTTTAATTTCAAGTAAAGAAATATGCAATTTACTAAAGTACCACAAATTTAGGAACTAATAAATATGCAATTGAGATACTGCTCAACATTAAAAAATGTCCTCTACCACATTATCTAAATATACCTCTTCACATTAATTCTGAGGATAGGAATGGATATTCTAAGACTGAAGTTCTGTGAACAGTTTCATGGAATCCCTACAAAGACACCACAGCCTTCTCTCCTATACTATTTGTACCATTCTTAAATTTCTTGTTTAAGTTTTTAAAATTGTAAGGATCCTCTTAAGACTTATTTTTGTTTTTGAACACAATGAAAACAAAAATAGATTCAGAAACTGTGGATCATTCCTTTAATCTCATAACTCAGGAGGCTGAGGCAGTGGGGCCTGTCTCAAAGAAAGACAAAGAAAAAGACAAAAAAAAAAAAAAAAAAGACAAAGAAAGACCAAAAAAAAAAAAAAAAAGTATATATTTCATACACGTGCACACTAAACTTCAAAGATATACTGAGTTCTAGAATAAAAAGTGATTTTATAATAATCAGGTGAGTCTCAGTGAGTTTGGGCCAGCCTGGTCTATAATATAAAGAGCCATTCTAGCAAGTTCTATACTAAAAACCAAATTCTGAATAAAAAAAGATTATTTTATGGTATGTCTCATTCTTGTTGTAAAGGACTATGAAAGAATGGATTTTGGTATCTGTTTTATTCCTGGAGAAGGCATATACATGGTGGAAGTGAATTACAAAGTGAAGCATAATTTAGCAAATGACTAAGTGAGGAAAATGACTAACAAACTGCTTGCAAATGGAACTAATCAACAAGGATGCACATGAAAAGGAAACAACAGCCAACAAGTACTTATGAGTTCACTTATGAATGAAAGTAAAAAAAATGTAAGCAATTAAAGCACCACTAGGCTCATGTCCAGTCAAAAGTTCTAAGTTACAGCTCCTTTCTCAGGACAGGTAAGCACGTCTAAGATCTCCAGCCTAACCCTGGAACAGAGACATGTTTTTGACTCAGGTACCCTATATAATAATGAACCTGAACCTGATGACTTGCTAAGAAAGGCTAGGAAGCCATTAACGGCACTTCCATTGTTCTTCCTTTAACATGCCGCAATTACAGTCAATGGGCTATGAGATTACTAGGGATAGTGGGACAGACAGACAGAGTCCTACGTTTATCAGCTCTACTCAAAGTAGACACTGTTGCCTATACCCATAAAGTTACCAAGTTTAAAAATTGCTATTTATTTGATGTGAATGGTAGGATATTTAGATTTGAGTATACTTGCTTCCCCACATAGAACTTACTCCACTGGATAAAGGAGAGCTTTTGGCTTTTTGTATACATCATGTTGCCCTTTTGGCATACAATTCCTTATGATTATTTTGGCCTTGTTTAATAAACTTCATTTCAGAAGGAACTATGACAACGTGCTCCAGAAACTATTACACCAGAAGGAACAAACCACCTATATATGATTCCGGCAGACACACTTGTACAAGTCGTAATTAAAGAAACTTCTTCAGGAAATTTGTCTCCATGATGATACCTCAGGCCAAGAATATTGTATTCCAGATTTTTGGTTCAGCCCCACATGTCACTGCCATTTTTACCAAAAGACCGGGTCTGTATACATTGGTCATAGACCAGAGATGGATGGCTCTGGAGACTCACCAGACTTCCTAATGCTTTATATTCATCATTTGTTTTTCATAATGTTAACATACAAACAACTGAGAAATATCACTGGAAGCTAATTATGAAGAGTACTGGATTCTTAGTTGCTCTTTTCATCAATAAAAGAAGAAAAACTTCTCCTATGGCCATGAACCACATTCTCCGATTTGACACTGATCAGGTTAGTGATGTTCTACAATGATTGGCTTAGCTCAGAGTCCTATAGCTCCAACCTTACTATGCCCCTTTTACAACATTTTTATTTGAAAGTGACTGCATTTTCGTTTATTTCTAAATGTGTTTTCAACTTGGGGTATATTAAACCTGAGAAAATATAAATTTGGGAAAATATATATATGCCAGAGGGATCACAACAATATCCTGTGATTTATATTGTTTCAACCATTTTGCTTAATAATTGTATGTTATAGTCCCTGAGATTTATTTTCCTGCATTTGTTTGTCTATTAGTAATTAGAGTATATGTTGTATGTTTTTTCCTTTTTCTGTTGTGGCCCAAATTTGCAAATTGCTGTGAAATTGTTAATAATTCTTATATGTGGTCTGAATTGGCATTGTTTATGCCTCAAGGACCAACGGATGGAGTGTAATGAGCATAGTAAAAATTAAAAAAAGTCTTTTAGACATGTAAAAACAGCTTAGTCGGGAACCTGATTACACCCAAGTGTACCTGATAACCAGAACCTTGTGATATCACTCACTCCAGATAACCAGACACAGTCCTAGAACCCCATGACATCCACTGGACAGTATATAAGCAGAGACCAAGAGCGATGCTCTGCTCTTGACATGTGGAGAGACATCACCTTGATCAGTCTTGCAGCTAGAACATCTCCCTTAGCATCCTGACCCTTGAATCAGAGACTTCTGTTAGAGACTGAACCTGAACTTCAGATAAAATATATCATATATATGTGCAGCCTTGGGGAAATAGGCTTAGGAGCACAGTTAGGAATTTAGAGTGTGAATCTTGTGTGATGACCATCAGCATAATAAAATATAACTTTTGTTATATTAACTATGCATATCTACCTTCTTGCTCACAAAAGTTAGGATCACTTTCCTATGATGGATGATTAGATGTAAGTCTGCATCAGAGCGAGGAAAGCAAAACTTTTCCAAACCAAATGCAAGATAACAGACTTTTTTTTTTTTTTTTTTTTTTCCGAGACAGGGTTTCTCTGCGTAGCTTTGCGCCTTTCCTGGAGCTCACTTGGTAGCCCAGGCTGGCCTCGAACTCACAGAGATCCGCCTGGCTCTGCCTCCCGAGTGCTGGGATTAAAGGCGTGTGCCACCACCGCCAGGCAAGATAACAGACTTTTAACGAAACATTGTTTGACTTGTATTATACACCTAAAGCAACTTGTTTTGCTCTGTTTTATAAGTCCAAGTACTTTTGAAAACAAATTAATCCTCATTTTGATGCACATGTTTGTATATCTGAGAGAATATCTTCCATGTGTGTATAGGTGACACACCAGAAAAGAGGATATCAGATCGCCTGGACCTGGAGAAGCAGGTGGTTATGAGGCTCCTAATTTGGGTGCTGGGATTTGAACTCAGGTCATCCCCAAGAAGAATTTGTGCTGAGTGACCTACCAAGCCCCATAAAACTTTTTATCCAATAATCTAAAAGTTTTTCACAGATTAACAACAACGAAACCTAAATGAATAAAGTATATAAAAGATTCTTGGGACCATGATGTATCAATATTAAGATGTTGTATATGGTCAATTTGCACCATAAACTGAATACAATCCAAAGACAATGGGCAACAATTTATCACAACAAAGCTCATTACAAAAACATGCCAAGTGGAAACATTCAGAATGCTCAATGGGAATGTGAAAAAAACAGTACATACATGGACACAATGTGACTTTTATATATTTACCACAAAAGTTACAGTAATCAAGAATATGTACAATGTTTGCGAAAGAATAAAGGGGATGGAGAGAAAAATCCAAGAGCAAAATCATGAAAATATAGCCAACTTTTAATTAAAAGATCAAAGGAGGGGCTGGAGAGATGGCAAAGTGGTTAAGAGCATTGGCTGTTCTTCTAGAGGACCCAGGTTCAATTCCCAGCACCCACATGGCAGCTCACAACTGTCTGTAACTACAGTTCCAGGGATCTGACACCCTCACACAGATATACAGGCAGACAAAACACCAGTGTCATTAAAAAAAAAAGATTAAAGGAAACAGGCAGGAAAACTGTGTGTGACCTTGACCTACGTTACCCAGCTACCTAAGATTCTATGTGTATAGAAATTAAATAAACAGACTTTACAACTCCTACAAAATTAACTAAAACTAACCCTCAAACTGTTAACTTTCTGATCTTTCTTCCAGAGAAAGATAAGCTACTGATATTTCTTCCAGAGGGGTTCCATGCTCTAGAGCTCTCTCTTCAAATGGAGGTGATTTCCTCCAAAGCCTAGTAGGGCTCTACAGTGCCTCAGGCTCCCTTATGGTTTCAGGCAAAACCAGCCCCAATGATGTTCAATCACAAAACAATGTAGAAGAATAATTTAATGTCTGTTTCTTGCCACACAGACTATGGCACAAGATGTGGCATCTGCTCTGTTTACATGCCCAAAAACATGAAAAACTGAGACACCTCCAGAACTCAGAAACTCCTTTTGTCTCCTGGAACTGAACTTCCCTGAATCACACCATGGTGGCTGGCAGTAGCAGAAAGTTAAAAGCATTCTAATCATGTATTGCTGAAGGATGATCCCCATCACCTCCTTTCTACCAGTTTCTAAACTATCTGTAACAATTATAAGACAAACCTGAATGTGGAATGCAATGATCAGAACTTCCAGAAACCAGACCTTCAGTTTTCCAATCTGTCTTTCCACTGCATAGCAAAAGCAATGCCTGTGTGTGCACACTGGACGGTGATATTACAGGCACCACAGCCTCCTATGCCAGGGTGGCAGAACCTCCCTCTCCCCAGGAAATCCACACTCAGGGAGGCTCAGAAGTCAAGGGCCAAGGCTCAAGTCATCACATGGACGAACAGAACCACAGTCTGACTGATGGTCCATCCCAGTCCCAATAGTTAGGCCTCTGACAGCTCAGCCAACTTGCTCTTCCTGATCCGGAGACAGTGGCCCCAAACTCACCATGGCATGGCTTATGGTCTTCATTAGAGCTCCCTATAGCAGAACTAGAGGAGAATCCTAGAAAGAACCTGCAAGCTACCTCCCACTGGTGCTCCTGATTGCCATGCCTTCCCAGAGTCCCTCGTTAACTAGGGCCACACAGCTGGGCTTCAGGACTTTAGCAGTTACCCTACTGGGTGAGGAAAGATTGAATGACTCAGAAAACACAGGCCTTCCCAGCTCTGCCCTTCCACTCTAGGGTCAGACAAGGCTCTAGTCTAAGAAATTTGTACTTTAGTAGAATCTTTCATTCTCTCAGAGCACTTCCTGTTCCTCTCCTAAGGCACAGGGTCCTTTGTGTGCACATGCCATTACACACTCAATGTCCAGGGCAGCCAACTCTTTGCTTCACTGCTGCCAATCCTGCAGCCAAACACAGGTCACATTCAAACAGTAACTGTTGTTAAAGCCAAAAGAGGCCATGGATTAGAAGACAATAAAGGTGTGGGGGAGCCCCAAACAGCTTGACCACACAACTGCCATGACAGGCTTAGAGGCCCAGTACAGCCTCTGTGACAGGCTTACTGGCAGGCAATACCAGGATCCAGGAGAAGCCATGAGCTGACCCCACCCAGGCAGGGCTTGCATCTAAGGGGAAATATGACATTCCAAACCTTCCCTATACCCCTAAACACATGTCAGTCAACCAGGGTCCTGAACCCTGGAAATTCCCTCACCCCAACCTCTGCAATGATAAAAACCCCACCCTGCCTGGGCTCAGGGCTCTCTGCTCTCACCACTGTGTCGGACAGAGAGTCAAGATCTGAGCTTGAAATAAAGGCTCTTCGATTTTACATATGGGATTTGGTCTCCATGGTGGTCTTTTGGGGGTCCCCTTTATCTGGGCATAAACAAAAGGGTCTATGAGAGGGCTTGAAGGCAGGAAAGAGATAGTGGGAATGATATAAATATAACCCAAAAAAATATGTTAAAAAGTAGAAACAGGCTTTATGGCCATGTGATCCAGAGACTAGGGGTTTGTATTAGAGCACCAAGTACTACTCATGCCATTTCTCTCAGGCCGAACATCTTAAACTTTGAAAATAATAATGTGTTAGGCAAAGCCATACCATTTTATCCAGTTCTTTTATTTTGGTCGAAGTAGTGTAACTACAGTAATTTGGTTTCACCAAAGTTCAGTTCTTTATCCAGATTCTTGATTGTCTGGTATGTGAAACTGAGAAATGGCCAGTCAGAACATTTATGGAACATCTGAGATTGATTGCCTCACTACTTACTGCTGATGACAACTACTGTCGTAGCAGGAAATCCTCCTTCCTGCCCCTCCCTTTCTGTGCTGTGACTACACCTGCTTTACAGTTGGTCAGTGAATGGAATTCTGACACAGGTCTCTCTTCATTTTTAAGTTCCCAATAAAAGCCAGAGAGGGTGGAGGACACTCATTAACTGGTCCATTTTTCCTTCTTACAAACCAGTCAAAGCCCAGCCTAGCAGGACTGTCTTCCCAGCACTGGGCAGCAGAGGCAGGACTAAATATTCAAGCAATTCTCAACTGCATAGTGTGAGGCAAGCCTGAGTAACAGGAGACATTGATCTAAACCAGTGGTTCTCAACCTTCCTAATGGTGTGAACCTTTAATACAGTTCCTCATGTTGTGCTTGTTAATAGTCTGACCTGCCCCTTGGTGCCGCCCTGTGTCCTGATGTAGAAGCCTCTTCTTAAGGAAAAACTCTACCCCTTTCTCTCTCCCTCCAGTCCCATGAGGTATGCACCCCTCAACTCCCTCTTTTCTCTCTTCTCTTCCTCTTTCCTATCTTCTTTTTGTATCCCTATTATAATAAACCATTAACACGCAGATGTAGCATCTGAGTTGTGAATGTCCACCTGCCATCCTGCTGCCATGCCCACATGGAGTGGGGTCATCCACCAGCCCGCTGCTGCATCTGCCCTGCATGCCAGCATGTTTCCCTGCATACGCGGGATACCCTTGGGGTTCCTCCCACATAATATACCATAACAGTGGTGACCACCCCAACTCTAAAATTATTTCCACTGCTACTTCATAACTGTAATTTTGCTACTGTTTTGAATTGTAATATCTGTGTTTTCTTTTTTTTTTTTGGTTTTTCGAGACAGGGTTTCTCTGTGTAGCTTTGTGCCTTTCCTGGAGCTCAACTTGGTAGCCCAGGCTGGCCTCGAACTCACAGAGATCCGCCTGGCTCTGCCTCCCGAGTGCTGGGATTAAAGGCGTGCGCCACCAACGCCCGGCTTATCTGTGTTTTCTAGTGGTCTTAGGTGACTTCTGTGACAGGGCCATTTGATCCCCCAAAAGGATGCCTTCACCACCTCAGGTTGAGAACCACTGCTCTAAACTAATCTAAATAAACAAACTAATAAATAAATAAATAAATAAATAGCACTTAAGAAAATAATGGAATGAAACTCCTAGTGACCAGGAAACATTGGAAAATAGAAACAAATAGAGATTAGAGCAGTAATTAATTTAAAAAATGAAAATTTAAAAATGATACCAATAATTGACTTTTTAAAATAATAAAAATAATTGGAAGAACACTTAGCTATATTGACTTTGAAATGGAGTAGACACTTCCCTGCTACAGAGAATGCCATTAAAAAGAGACTTTATGACTTTGTCCCATGTAAAATGTTAGTCACTGAGTGCTGTGAGCTGACACACAGAGTTACAGCCAACTGCCTGTGTCTCAAACCTTTGAGCTGAGTTAACTGCTTATCTGTGTCATACAGGGCTGCACAAAACTGCATAAGAGAGTTTCCTAACTGAAAACTGAATACTCAGTAGTTCAAGCTATGCTCCCTAAATTTTATACCCCCAAATTCTGTCTGCCTTCATTCACATGGAAGGAATTAATACATGCTGGGAAATTACACAATCACTCATGCTGCCCCATCAGGTCCTTCTTTATGATGGAGACGCTGCAGCTCACTGCCTTAAACTTCATTCTGTGATCTAGCTGTTATCTAGTCTGTTTCCCCTGCAGCGTACACAGCACACTGTCCTCCTCTTCTGATCTGAAAGGAGAAGCCAAGCTCCACACACAAATCCTTTTCTTGTTGCTAGTCCACTATGTGACTTGAATGGGTAACTTAGAGTTCTGTGGTGCTACAGACCTGTAATCCAAGGATTTAGGGTGGATAGTCAGGAGGATAGCAAGGGCAATTCCCTGTGAGGCTACAGACATGGTTCAAGTCCACCTCAATCAACATGGGAGACCTTAACTTAAAACCACTTTTGAAAAAGGCTGGAGATGCAGCTGTTCTAGAATTAATATACCTTTATGGCACACCAGGACTTAATGTTGGTTGTGACCCTGTAAAAAAAAATAAACCCTTGAGCAGCAAGTTAGAGGCCTGTTCTTTGATGAGAGTTGGGCATTTTGCCTGGTTGTAAATCAGGGTTACCTCCTTTGTTATGAGAATGGAGTTTAATGGCTGATTAATCCTGGTGAACAAACATTTACATCTTACCATGCTACTTAATTTCTAACAGGCATGGTTAGCATACTACTTATCTTTGGGGTATTTGGGAGGGAGCTTTTCCTTAGCTAAATTCTGCTTTATGTGACTTAATGTCTCATATGATTTGGTAAATTCTTATGCCATCAATTCTATAACCATTAATTCTACTCTTCTGTATCACAGTTTAGCAGTGGAGTGCTACTTTACATAGGAGATACCATTTACAAGGTCCACAAAATTAACTCTAGATGGATCCTAGCATAAATGTTAAATGCTAAACATGGAGAACTTCTGTAAGATACTAGAGAGACTAGGGCTCCCTGAGTTTGGCAAATCTGTCTTCTATAAAGACAATACAAGCACTACAGGTACCAACATTTCACAGTAATGTCAACACGATATTTCTAAGCACAGTCCCGTTCCAATGCTCTGTGCATACTTAGCCCATGGAGAGAAGTTATTCAGAGGCTGCCCCACCAGCCCAGGGAGTTGCAAGGACCACGCAGGACCACGCATGATCACGCAGGGCACGCAGCACCAGGCAGGAACACGCCAAACTCCGCGTCTGGCCACTGGCTCCCACCCAGCTGGGGGAGGACCCATTACACCAGCTCCCGAGTCTCATCCAGCCACTCCACCCATTCTGGGGACAGCAGCCCCTCATTCACCACGCCGGCCACTCCTCCGGCCTGGAGACTGCAAGTAGACACTCGCTCACCATGGCTGGCTGCTCCACCCAGTCTGGGGACAATGGCCCCTCTATCACCGCATCAGGCTGCTCCACCCAGTCAAGACACAACAGTCCCTTGCTCACCATGGTGTAGCTGCCGAGCTCACTCACGCTCTCCCCACAATGGAACACAAGGTACAACACTAGAGACAACTTCCTACTTCCTCAGCAGAGGAGCGGAGCAAGAAGCCTTGCTATCGGAAGAACCCGCCCATCGGTCTGCTGGAGGCTCTGATTGGCTAGTGAAGCCTGAATGACTGGATAGGGTGAGCTGAAGGAACAAGGCATAGTGGTTCCCAGCTCTGGCTTCCACTCTCAGCACAGACCAATCTCAAATGGGCTGGAGTTTTGCACCAAATTCAACAGCAAGTCTCTTGTTAATGTAAACCAAAGGGTACAGTTTTAAAAGGAAACACACAAATTCAGGAGGCTAATCAATGATGCTCAAAAAGAAAGCAGGGTGTCTCAAGAACATGATAAACAAAATCCACAGTGGCATTGGGACTGATAACTACAGCCCCATGTGGGGAAAGACTTGAGTTCTCAGGATCTGAAGCAAACCTTCCTAAAGGCCCTGACTCCAGAACATGACCAGCTCTCCCAAGCATATTCCTGGTTTTAGACAAAGAGCTCTGTTCTCTTTACATCAGGGCCTTAGAGAAAACTCTCAAGGCCTAGACAGGTTGCCAAATTCATAAAGGCCTAGTTTCAAGTATCTTCTAGAAGCTCTGCACTTCCAGTTTGACATTTAGGAGATTCAGTTGGAGTTAATTTTGTGGAGGGCATCTCATGTACTGGGTAACACTCCACTACTAGCTGTGATGTACAAAAGTAGAACTGGTGATACAAAGGACTTACCAGTGCTTAGGAGATAGTAAATTACACAAAGTAGAATTTAGCTAAGGGATGGTTACTTCTAAAATATCCCAAAGATAACTAGTGTGTTAACTAGGCCTGTTAGAGATAAGGATGCTAGAATGTAATTTTTTCACCTTTTATGTATATTGTTATTGTTCACATGTCTGTAATAAAAGCAGGTAATGGGATGCTCATCCATGGAGAGGATAGAGAGAATGCTCTGTATAAAGATCTCGCTATAGTAAGCTGGAGCATCATAGTTTAAAGAGAGATTTCTTAGTTGTTTTGTATTAGATGCTGTACACATCAAGTTGATAATGTTTTGTTATGTATTTGCTGTTTCCTTATATTGCCAAAATACACCCATTAACAACCAAAGGCATGTTTATAGTAGTAATGCCATGTATTCTATGAAGACTGTCTTGTGTTTTCTCTAAAGTTTAGTTTAACAGATTGTACTAGGAAATGTGTAAAATATTACATTATTTTATATACAGTTTCTATTCAGATTTCTTTTATTTAATTCTTGTTGCTCAGCAATGTCTTAAGACAAACAATTGCACCTTCTGATGTTCAGCTGTGTCTGCTTACAAAGGATGACCACCCCCAGGTTGGCTGACTGTTGATAGTTCATCATGGAAGGAGCGATCCCCTCCTTCTGAATATACAGCTTCTTTCCCAGGCAACTGTATGCAATTCAGCCCTAATGACATGTGACCTTGTGGTTTGGGGAGGAGCTACAGCACATAGCCTGGGACAGACTTGGGAGGAGGTGGATTCTGTATTTGCATCTATCAGAAAGTTATCTATGTACACTGAGAAATGTAATGTAATGGTAGAGTATATAGGCAGTGGAAAAATAGGGAGAAGTTGAGATCCACATATACAGGTGTAGGAAAGCTATTGTACATACTGAATGAAGACATTCATGTGTTGCTGCTTTTGGATATCTGTCTTAATTAGAGTTTCTATTTCTGTGAAGAGACACCATGACTATGGCAACTCATATAAAGGAAAACATTTCATTGGAGCTGGCTTACATTTTCAAAGGGTTTAGTCCATTATCGTCATGGCAGGAAGCATGATGGTATGCAGGCAGATTAGTGCTGAGGAAAGAATTCAGAGTACTACATCCAGATCAACAGGCAGCAGAAAGTGACTATGACACTTTTCCTCAAACAAGGCCACACTTCCTAAGAGTGTCATTCCCTATGGGACTTTAGGGACCATTTTGATTCAAACCACCACAGTATCCAAACTCCTGTAAGTATCTCCTTAATCATGTTCAGTAAGTAAGCTCAATAAACTCATTGGTTCCCCCAAGGGTGGACTTTTGTGAAATTGTATTTTGTATTGTCATTGGGGCTTATGGGGATGGTATAGACATTGCTTCGTCCCCCTCCACAGGGGAGAAAATTCTCACAACAGATCATAAATATATTTGTTAATGTTCCTATGTCTCCTGGTATTATAAAAAGGAACCAGTACATAAAAGAACAAGATAGAAGAATGTAAACATGGAAATGGCCTTAGGAAAGGACTTGGATATATGAAGATGATAATGACTGGGTGGCTCCAGAATAAAAAAGACTGGAAAGCTTTGCCAAGTCATGAAGGTCTGAATAACTTGTTTAGGTACATAAAAGATGAGATTTAGAGATCATATATTGTATTAAAGTTGGTAAGGTCAGATATCAACTATTCCAAGGACTGGCTAAAATGTATGTCAAGCAAAAGTTTATTGAGTTATATGTGGCTACTGAAATAGTATACAGTAATTAAAAGAACCAAGCTGGTATAAAACTGATCTTCTGGTATTTCATAATAATTTTTGGAGGCTGTTCTAATATGGTTAAAAGGACTAAAAGGGAGAATATTTCTCCCCTTTCCCTACAAGGTCAATGAGGTCCCTGGGGACTAAGGCCATTGATCATTTATTGTCTTGTTAATGGAGGCTATTGAGACCCTACTGACCCCACTCAATAAATTTGAAATACTGTCTGGTCTACAAAAAGGAGGATCAATGTGGAGGAAGATTTCCTCAAGGCTTCAAAGGAAGCCACAGTACATAAAACAAAGGCTTTGACTTATCCTCACATTGGTGGACAACTGGTAAAAGAAAGGCTAGAAGAATCTGAGGTTCCTGCTATGGGATATTTTTCTGTATGCTGTGAATGTATGTTACTCTGATTGGTTGATAAATAAAATGCTGATTGGCCAGTAGCCAGGCAGGAAGTATAGGCAGGATAAGCAGACAAGGAGAATTCTGGGGGAAGGTTGAGTCAGGAGTTGCCAGCCAGACACAGAGGAAGCAAGATGAGAAGGCAGAACTGAGAAAAGGTATCAAGCCACGTGGCTAAATATAGATAGGAATTAAGAGTTAATTTGAGTGTAAGAGCTAGTCAGTAATAATCCTGAGCAAATGGCAGAGTAGTTATAATTAATATAAGCTTCTAAGTGATTAATATAAGCTTCTGAGTGATTATTTTATAAGCGGGCTATGGGACTGCAGGGTCCTGGTGGGATCAGAGAAACTTTCCAACTACAGTTCCCCTCAAGCCCAAGTGACCCCTGAGGACTAGTTGCTCAACTAGCCATGACAGCACAGAAAGAAAGATTAATTTTACCTACCTGCATGGTTCTTATCACTCAGCAGGAAAGTATAACCAAAGACTAAGGAAACTGGTAAAGCCCAAGGAATTGCACTCCATAGACATTCAACTTAATTCTACATGAGATATTATTTAGACGACCAATCTCACTAATATTTTCTTCTTCACAAAAAGATGTTGCCCACATGTGAGATGTCAGACCTTGGCTCCCTGAGCACCTGCCCACAGTCAAGAAAGACAGGCCCATGATTGTTTTAATCCCCAAATTAAATGATGCTAAATACCTCTTCTCTCCCTCTCCACAAGCTACATGGGAAGGGCATCATGCTAATTTTTGGCTGATGAAACAGCCTTGAAAGGGTGTAAAAGCTTACTGTAGGTTCATCACTCTGGAGACCAACTATAGAGGTTAAAAGGAAACATCTAAGAAATAGGGGCTACTGTGAGCCCATCAAGAGTGTCTCATGGA
Source organism: Peromyscus leucopus (assembly GCF_004664715.2). Taxonomy (NCBI): domain Eukaryota; kingdom Metazoa; phylum Chordata; class Mammalia; order Rodentia; family Cricetidae; genus Peromyscus; species Peromyscus leucopus. Next base: position 56,091,797 of record NC_051077.1, read on the forward strand.
CTTTGGACATTTTAGTTCTTTCCAGACACCAGTAAAGGAATTCCTTTTCTGTCTGAATCTGAGAGATTGGTCCTTGTGAGAGGCCCTTTGGAAGGGTAGCCCAATACTGACACCTGATACCTCAAATTCAGCTGGAAGGGACAGATCAGTCATTGCTCTAATCCCATAATGGCAGTTTGGGTTATCTCTTCAGAGGGAGGTGGGATAAGAACTGGAGGTAGAAATCAACTAGGCAGTTTAGAGTAAAAAGACCCCAAAGAAAATTAAGTAGTTGCTTTCTTGACTAAAAGCCAGAAGAGTCACTGTGACTCTTGCAATTTGATCCTTGTCAGAGGCCAAAGATGCCAAAAGTGTTTTTGGAATTCTGATCTATAATGCTAAGTGATTCTGGGAACCTTAGGAAGGAGGGAAGTTAAAAGTAGTTAAATTCCTGTTAAGAGATAAAGGCCCTTGGTCAAGAGAATAAAATCTCTGTCCTGGGGGTAGACCTAACATTTCAATGGGAACAGGTCAATCTCCTGGCCAAGAAACCTGCTCTGTAGAGCCCAAGAAATAGTCACTTGTGACATTTATTGAACAAGTATAATTGGTTCACTGTTTGCCCATTGGTGATCCCAACTACAGACAAAACTGGAAAACTTTCAAGTTCCTTCTGCCTCCCTTCCCTTTCTGTGCTGGGACTATAACAGCTTGTAATGTATGGACAATGAATTCCCATTCTTGCACAAGTACCTCTGCATTGGTACTCCCCAATAAAAGCCTGGGCTGTATTAGAACACTGTCTCCTTTTCCTCCTTGCTGATCAGTTAGGGCCAAGCCCGGAATGACTGACGTATGTGTCTTCACATCACTGGGTGGCAGAGACAGGATTGGTGTTCAAAGTCATTCTCAATGACACAATGTGAGGCAAGCATGGGTTACAGGAGACATTGTTCCAAACAGAAATAAATGAATAATAACCACTGGAGAAAATGGAAGTGAAGTTCTTAATGACTGGGAAACATTGGAGAACAGAAACAAATAGTGATTAGAGCAGTGATCCTTGTACAGAAAATGAAATTTAAAAGTGATACAAATATTTGACTTTTAAAAAGGATAAAAATAATTAGAAGCTCTTAGATATACTGACTTTGAATTAAAGTAGGTGCTTCCCCATAGAGAGAATGCCATAAGCAAGATACTGTTTGACCTTGCATTGAAGCAAGGACAGCACAGGTTGACATAGGACTTCAGCAGCTGATAATTTGCTCAAAAAATTATCCTGGAAATATCTTTGGGGTATGAATCTCCCCTCTAACTAAGGACTGGTCTTGCAGTCTTCTGTCTCTATTTCAACTGTTTAAAGTATAACAAGGGGCCAGATCTGAAAGAGATTTAAGAGATTTAAGGATTAAGATTTATGGGAGTGTGGAATGCATAGACCTAAGGTATACATAAGTTATCAAAATCTATTCCAGGCCAGCTCCTCTTTAAGCATTAGCCAGTCTTGAATTTGCACTGCTATTAAAGAGATTTTGCTTTATTAATCTCTAAGTGGGTGATATGATTTCTCCCTGAGATGGCATATTAATTCTAGAACAACTATGTTTCCAGCATTTTTGAAAAGTAGTTTTGAGTCAACATCTCCAATGTTGATTGAGGTGGACTTGAACCCTGTCTGTAGCCTCACAGGGAATTGCCCTTGCTATCCTTCTGACTAACCATCCTAAATCCTTGGATTACAGGTCTGTAGAACCACAGAGTTCTAAAATTACCAGTTTGGAGTCACACAGTGGGTTGTCTATCATAGTAATAGGAAAAGGATTTGTGTGTGGAACATGGCTTCTCCTTTCAGACTACAAGAGAAGGAACAGTGTGCTGTGTACACTGCAGGGGGAAACAGATTAGACAATAGCCAGATCACAAACTGAAGTTTAAGACAGTAAACTGCATGGGTCTCCACAATAAAGAAGGACCTGCTGGGGCAGAGTGAGTGACTTTCTGTGTAACTTCCCCAGATGAATTAATTCATACTATGGGAATAAAGGCAGAAAAATTGGCTGTACAATTTTGAGAGGTTAGTTTGAGCCTCAATATTTAGTTTCCAAGTGGGCAAGACTTCTATATAGTTAAGTGCAAACCTGGTTGACAAAATCAACAGTGGTCAGAGAATTGATGCAGGGCATTTGGCTCAGCATCTGGCTACTAGCTTCAACTCATCCCTAGGGAGGACCTACCACACTAGCTTCTTAGGCTCAGGTGGCTGCTTCCCCCTCTCTGGGGACAGAAGCCCCTTACTCACCATGTAGTGGCATCTGAACTCACTTGTACTTCGACACAGTTCCCAGCAGTCATGTTCACATTGCAGCACAAGAGTTCATTCTGAAATCCCCTAGTACAGGAGCTGAGTCAGCAAGCATGGAGCCTAGAAGAGTCCTCCACCCAATCTGAGTGGCTGGTCCTCCCAGAGGCTTTGATTGGTTAGTGAGGCCTGGAGGGACCAGAGCTGTTATCATGAGAGACAGTATGCTGAAGGGTTGGGTACTTTAGTTCTGATCCTTAGCTTCCACCCCAGGCATAGACCTGTCCCAGTTCTGCAGAGATTTGCATTATAGTAGAACTCCTCCCCGGTCTCTAATATCTAACCCCTGCTGTCTTCCTGTACTCTATATGCACTCGCCTTTCTTCCTCCTGGGCACAGAGCTGCTAGGATACACACAATGTGAAGTGGAGTCATTCCCCTGTCTCACAGGTGGAAGAGTGTCTAGCCAAACCACAGGCCAAATTTAAACCACCCAGTTGATATTCACCAGACATTGATAATTTAATTTTAACAAGACAACCTTAGGATTTTTCACACCTTTCTTAGCTTAACTTTGTCACCTAAAACATTAACACTTTCTGAACCTTCTGCAGTGGCACTGGCCTATCATGCCAGCACTTGGAAAGTGGAGGCAAGACATCAAAAGTTAAATCCAGCTTGAGCTATGACCTGAAACCCCAGAAATTGGGAGTCCCAAAAGATTAAGTGTTGAAGGTATGGACCAAGGATGGGAAGAGAAAGATAGAAGCTTTGGGATCAGCAGGTCTGGTATAAGCTGATGCCTCATGCCTAACAAGTTTCAGAAGTACAGCATCTAATATACCATTTTCAGGGGGACTTAGGGCAAAGTCAGTAGAAAGCTAATAAATTATGCATATGTATTTAAAAAAAAACAGCTAGGGGTGGGAGCCAACTGTAACCGCTGTACTGAGCATATAGATATAGGAGTATCACTGTGAGGGTTAGGCAAGCTCAGGCTATAAGCAAAATCTTTTCTCAAAAAAGAAAGTAAGAACACTTGTGCAAGCCTCCTCTACTCCAGCTCTTTGAGCCATTGGAGTCATTCTTTGTCAACCCATGGCCATCTGTAACTCAAATTGGGAGGAATACAACTTGCCTTTCTGGCCTTCTTGGCTACCAGCCATGAATGTAATGTATATACTGTCCTGGCTAGTTTTATGTCAACTTGATACAAGCTAGAGTCATTAGAGAGGAGGGAGCCTCAGCTGAGAAAATGCCTCCATAAGATCAGGCTACAGGCAAGCCTGTAAGGCATTTTCTTAACTAGTGATTGATATGAGTGGGGTCATGCTTGATTAAGGAGTCCTGGGGGACCAGAGCTGTTATCATGAGAGACAGTATGCTGAAAAGAAAGCAGGTTGAACAAGCCATGGGGAGCAAGCCAGTAAGCAGCACCCCTCCATGGTCTTTGATTGGGAGCTTGCCTCTAGGTTACAGTTTTGTTTGTGTTCCTGTCCTGGTTTCCTTCAATGATAGACTATGATGTGGAACTGTAAGCCAAATATATCCATCCATTCCTCCCCATTCTGTGGGAAGTTCTGTATGCTAAATGTGTTGCTCTGATTGGTTAATAAATAAAACACTGATTGGCCAGCAGCCAGGCAGGAAGTATAGGTGAGACAAGGATGGAGGAGAATTCTGGGAAGTGGAAGGCTGAGGAAGAGATGCTGCCAGCTGCCGCCATGACAAGCAACATTTGAAGATGCCAGTGAGCCTCGAGCCACATGGCAGGACCAGGAAAACTCTAGTAACATCCCCAAGCTGCTTTGGTCATTGTGTTTCTTCTCAGCAATAGTAACCCTAAGATAAGTTGGTAACATAAGTGGGTGTTCCTGTGACAGACCTGGCCATGTTCTTTTGGGGAATATTGTGGAAGGATTTTTGGGACTTCAGGCTAGAAAAGTCACTGGGTATTGAGAGCCCAGTGAGCTGTTCTGTGGGAGCTTGGAATATAAGAATGTTGAGAGCAGTGCAGATGATGGAGGACTGTCCTGTGAAGTTTCAGAGAGAAGTGAAGACTCTACCAGGCCTTTTGTGTGAACAAGCCGTGGAGTCTGGTCAGCTAGAGCTGAGGAATCAGCTGTGATTAAGAAGAGATTGGTGTGATTGAAGTGAAATCTTCTGGGAAGTGTTTCACCAGGATCAGCATATAGAAGTTGTGTTCCAGAAGTGGCCAATGTTGTACCTCCTCTTAACAGCCAAACTTGGTAGTGTAAGAGTCACCTAGGTGATACTGGTTTTGAAGGCATGTAGAGGGCATGGAGAACAGCCAAGGCTTGACTCTGTGTGGCAAGACTGGAGTCTCAGAAGACAGCCCAGAAGAGACTACTGGTGAAAACATAGCCCAGTTGCAGCAGAAGTCCCCAGCAGTTTCAGAGATGACAGCACCATGGGCTGACCACCAAGAACAGAACAGTGGAGCCAGCCTGATCCCAGAAGAAAGCTGCAGAGGGTGCAGCTGGAGAAGTGACCCACGACCCCCTGGAGAAGCCCAGAAGACCATGCGTGGATGCCAGACATTGGACATTGTGTTATCTACACCATTGCAGTTTGGTTTTGCTTTGTTCAGATTGTGACTATGCCATGGTTCTTCCCTCTTGAAATAAGAAAGTACTTAATTTATTTTTAATTTAAAGGAGCCCACAGTTGAGAGACTTTAAAAGTTAAAAAAAAGATTTTGGAGTTTTGCAGAGAATTTTGATTTGAAAAGAGACTGGATATTTATGAAACACTTTGTAAAATGTTTGAGTTTGTAAGGCTGTGGGACTTAAGTCTTATAGTGTGATATCTGATAAGGATAATTATTTTGAATCCTCCAGTAATGGTTTTCTCTGCTGATGCAATAAGCCAAATCAAGCCGAATTAATAAGACCAGGTTTAATCTGAGCAAAGCACTCTAGGGTGATCTCAGGGGAAGGAAGGAAGAGAAATCACATGGCAGGACTAGGGCCGGGAGCCTAAATACCCTGTAGGTGGAGTCTTAAACAGCTCTGGGGGGTGGGGAGCTGCCACTTGCAGGCTTTCTGAGGGGGTAGAGTTTGAGACTGAGGAGGGGAGACTGAAGTAGAGCTTCCAAAGGAACAATATTCTTATGAGAGTGAAGTCTTGGGGACAAACAAGATCTTTCCCTTCCAACCTCCCTTCCTAACTCCTTGCTGTGTCCCAGCTCCCAACCCCAGTAGGCACCCTCTAACCCAAGGCTGTTCCTGCCAAGCAACAACAAGGCTGAGGGTGGATGCACACCTCTCCTTCTGCTCCTCTAGACCTAATCCCCTCAGTCTAATCCCCAGCTCTCTAGCAGAAAATCTTCTAGGTCTCTGTTTCTGCTCTGACCCCATCCCCAGTGTTTCACAAAGATCTTTTCCCATAATTTTCTTTCCCCCAAGTCTTCCCAGCCTCCAACACTAGCAGGAATTCACTGGGAACACACAAGCTGATAAAGGAAACAGGTAAGCCAACTGAAGACTCCCTCCTTCCCTCCATATCTAATCCCCCAGTCTCATCCCTAGCACTGCAAAAGAACGCCAGATGCAGCCTCCTCCCTCACCCCATTTCCTCCTGCTGCCTGTACTTCCTGTTGATCTGTAGCACAAATCTTAAAAGGTCTTATTAATAAAATCAAACCTGGAGCCAGGTATTGGGTTAAAGCTGGAAGATCAGGGAAGCAGAACAAGCCACGGCTTCCTCCTCACCTCGCCAATTCCTCAGCTGATCCTGTTTCCTCAGACTGGAAGCCTCTGAGTCCTCATACAAATGAATCTCAGCCAAACTGCTGCTCAAAATCCTAAAAGCTTAACCTGGCTTTAGTTCTTCATCCTCACGCCTTAAATAATTTTCTGCTTCCTGCCATCACTTCCTGAGATTAAAGGCTCTTGTTACCATGCCTAGCTGTTTCCAGTGTGGCTTTGAACTCATAGAGATCCAGACAGATCTCTGCCTCTGGAATGCTAGGATTAAAGGAGTGTGCCACCATTTTCTGGCCTCTATATCTAGTGGCTGTTCTGTTCTCTGACCCCAGATAAGTTTATTAGGGTGTGCAATATTTTGGGGAACACAATGTCATTGATTTCCAAAGACCATCTCCTCCTATCCTCCCTCCCCCCACTCATCAATTTACCCGGCCCCTAACTCATGCAAGCACCACCTACAGATCTTCTCTTCTCCCTCTGTTCCCCTAGACCCAACACCCCATCTCATCCCTAGCTCTGCAGCAGAACATCTGTGGCAGCCTTCCCTGCCTGCCTGTTCCCATCTTCTATGGATCCCATAGATCTTCCCCTTCTCACTTCCCTCTTCCTAATTAGTGTGAATGATGACGTGGCGGGACATGTAAGAGCTGTACCCTAGTGGAAGATTACTGATTCTGCTCTCCTCACTGGGGATTGCTTTCTTAACCTGTACTTAGCATCACATGTATTTCCACCACTGTGATGACAGTCATCATGATGTATGGCACAGATGGCAGCATGCAACAGCCTGTGAAATGTTATTTTTGATTCATTCTCCAAAACTATTTTAGACAAAATAAGTCTTACATGTGAAAGCAGAGACTTAGTCATGTATACAAGCTGGAAGTTTAGTCCCTGGAAATTTACAATAAGATATAAATTATTTAAAATGCCAGTCCTTTCACAAGATGTTCAAAGAGGACACCATAGATCCTAAAGAAACTTGTTAACAAGGAAAATATATGCAATATTTCAAGTGGCAAAACCTGGACAACAGAAATGGTGCATAAAGAATATAGGAATCTGAAATTTAAATGTCCTAATTCTGGAAAAAGTAATGTCAATTACCACTCAACATAGTCTAACCTAAGTATGCTTTTATTATCTCTGTATGCATTTATTGGAATTCCCTTCAAATGACAGGTGAACCTTTAGAAATCCAGGATGGAAATGAAAAGAAAAAATAGATTTATTGCCAGAGTGTTTGACCAAGAGTACCATGAGAGAGAAAGGGATCAGGGATACACAGACACAAAAATGGGATGAGTTCTGTGGCCTGGGGACAACTGCTGCTTTCAACCTTAAGCAGAGATACTCCTTTAGTGAATGCAGATACCCTAGCTCAAGGCACTGAGGATTATTTAATGTTGAATTTTTTCCATAAATGGGACATCTACATCACTCCCTCTATGGCTCAGAAAAGATTGTGGAGCAGGATGTCCAAGGAGTCTAAGCCATGGATTTGAAAGACTATTCTGGTATTATATAGCCTTTGTCATCATGAGTTTATACCAATGTGGTTCTTGCATTGCACCTGAATAAGACTTGGCCTGTCACCTGTCAGTCTTGGACTACGGACAATTTCAAGGGGACTTATGGCTCTCTGGGGAAGCTATTGGGTGTTTATGGATACTTGTGAAAAGGATCATTGACATCAGTGGTACTGTGCCAAGTTCATCCAGCATAGCTCCAGGGATGGACTTGACTGGAGCAGTGAGGGAATGAGGAAAAGACAGGCAAACAGACATGTGGACATAGATTTGAGGTTAAGTGCTCTGGGGTCTCACACAATGAAACCTCAGAACCCCAGAAGCTCAGCACATTTATTATATAGAGTTGAATAGAGACTCAGGGTTACTGCACACACTTGAACAAGGAGGTGGAGTTATAATGTACAATAAACAAGGAGATGGGGATGAGTATGTACATCTGGATCAAGGAGAAAAATTTAGCTAAGAAGGTAGGAGCGGTGTCTGTAATATAGATGAGGGCCCCTCTTCCCAACAGTTATATCAAGAAATCACCCCAATTAACGTCACCAAAGTGGACATCATAAGTTTGCTTGATATGATGGACTTATAGGGGGAGCTCAAAATCTGATCTCTATGTTCTCTCCAGAAAAGCTTGTCATGTATGGATTATTCCTCTTGCCTTTGGGGAGAGGTATTGTAATCTGGAAGGTTATATCATGTATAAAAAAAAATCAATCAAATACTCAAAAGGTATTCCTCATGGAACTATTTAGACTTGAATTAATAGAAAAGGGGGAACATAAGGGGTCAGTTCAAATGGTGTCACTAAAAGACAGGAAATGTGAGAAGTGTCAATACCTCCTGTGGCTGTTTGAGCAGAACTGAGTCTCTGGAACACACAATGACTCATAACAGAGTCCCAGCTAACTAGAGACCCTCTAATTTGGCACCAAAGCCCAGGGTGTTGTCTGCTTCCTGCCCTTTGTCTGCAGACACACTGACTGGACATACTGTCCCCTGTATACCATCACATAATGTGGGTAGTGTGTCATTTGGACTGACTGGACAGCAACTTGATATGACCTTAGCTGATTGGATGATGTATGCATACATGCCAGTTAACATACACATTAAACCAGATCTGCACCTCAGTGATGGTCTCTGGAGTCTGCTTCCCAGGAAACTCTTTAGGACTCTGTCTCTCTCACCTCTCCTGCACTGAGCTTCTGCTAAGAGGAAAATTTCCCACACTCTGTGTAGGAATGGCATTCAGGCTATAAACATTCAGTTGAGAAAAATATGGTGGACTTCTTTTTGAACACACTATCAATACCCACATTCAGACCACTGAGGTAGGGCATTAAATTTCTCTGAGCCTCACCCTGGATAATACAAGCTTTTCCATTTTTCCATGGGTATGAGATTATTGTTTTCTTTACATGACTGGCTTATGTCAAGAACACACACACACACACACTAAGGACTTTACACATTCTGGGATTCCTCCATTCTACACAGTGTAGCTGCTGGTTAGTCTTCCTTGCTGCAGAGAGGCATGTTGCAAGTGAACCATGGTGAGAAAGTTCCACTGGGCATGTCTCTATTGGGACCTCCAGCTGACTTCCTAAACTGGGCTCATCAGCTGGTTACCACTGAATGTTTGTTAGCCCCCAATATGATGAAGTGTCCTTTCTCCTTCTCATTTCTGTTTTATTTGAAAACCTCAGCACAGTGGAAACTGCTTTCATTGGGCCTCTCTTGGGAGTCCCAAGTAGCTACCTTAAAGGAGATTCCACATTCAATTTCTTCTTGATGTTTTGCGTATTCAATATAAAGATATATTTTTACATACCTGTCTTCCTGGCTGCTTGCCTTTCTGTCATCTTTTTGTTTATCAACTATCTATCTCTCCACTGGTACATATTATTTTGGATAGATCAGGTACACATACACACACACATATATTCTACATTCTACTCTCACAACCCCTAATTTATATGCATACAAACTTTATAAATTAGGATACACATATGAGAGAGAGCATGAGATTTTTCTGAGACTGGGTCACCTCACTCAATATTATATTGTCAAGATCCATTCATTTTTATGCATATTTAATTGTGTGTGTGTTTGTGTAATTAATGACTGATTTAGAACAAAAACAATTACTATGACAGACAAAACATACAGCACAGCTGCAATCTGGAAGATAATCATCACTGCAACAAACCCAAGAATTCACTGATTTATCTAACGATGATTTGAAAAGCAGTGACATTCAGGCCTCCCATAGCAGAATATCAGGGCACTGTTGGTTACCAGTCGTGTGTGTATGTGTGTGTGTGTGTGTGTGTGTGTGTGTGTGTGCTTGCATGCACAGTCTGTTTTTGACTCTTTCTCAGTTGAAGCTCTCATCAACTGTACTTGTCTAAGTCTTTTTTTTTTTTTTGAGTTCTTCTTTTTTTTTGTGATATATATTTTTTATTTTACAATACCATTCAGTTCTACATATCAGCCATGGGTTCCCCTATTCTCCCCCCTCCCACGCCCTCCCCTTACCCCCAGCCCACCCTCCATTCCCACCTCCTCCAGGACAAGTCCTCCCCCGAGGACTGTGATCAACTTGGTAGACTCAGTCCAGGCAGGTCCAGTCCCTTCCTCCCAGACTAAGCCAAGTGTCCCTGCATAAGTTCCTGGTTTCAAACAGCCAATTCATGCATTGAGCACAGGACTTGGTCCCACTGCCTAGATGCCTCCCAAACTGATCAAGCCAATCAACTGTCTCACCTATTCAGAGGGCCTGATCCAGCTGGGAGCCCCTCAGCCTTTAGTTCATAGTTCCTGTGTTTCTATTCATTTGGCTATTTTTTTTTCAATAATTGAGTAAAACTGAAATTTATTATATGCCACAGTCGTCCTAGGGACCTCCATGCTATATATATATATATATATAGCCTTTATGGTTCTATGGGTTGTGGTCTGATTGTTCATTTTTTCTCATTTGAAGCTCTCATCTTGTTTAGTTTTATTTTTCATTTCTCATTAGCTCACAAAGAATCAAGCTTTATTATAGCTTTTTCAACAATTTTTTTGTTTTACTTTCCCCTTTGTTATTCCCATCTCCCTCCTCTTATTGATCCCCCCAACTCCAGTAGCTTCCTTTCTACTTTTATGTCACATGTGACCTCTCCCCATTCTTTACCTCTTGTCCACCTCTCATGGATGCCTATCTAGTTTTACAGTCTATGGATCACTCTCACAGCCTGTTACTTATGTTCATACAAACCTAAGTTAGGATAGAATATGAGAGAGAACATGAGATTTTTATCTTTCTGAGACTGGGTCACCTTACCCATAATATCAACCCTCAAGATCCATATATTTTTCTGCAAATTTAGTAATTCCATTTCATTTTTTTAAACAGGTGAACAACACTCAGGCATTTTGAGACTATACTCACTGATGAATCTGAAGAAACAAGACTGCATATCTTCTTTATACTTTGGGCTTGACATCTAACAGGTTAAATAGTAGTATGGGATAATTTATAATAAAACTTTTCAATTCCTCATTTATATATTTCTAGTGGAATCAGAATGCCATGGTTATTTGTTATTTGCATCAACAACCATATGTTTAAGAATAAATGCACAGTAAGGTGACTATAAGTAATAATACTATATTGGTTATTTAAGGTCACTGAGTGTACATCTTCAATACTCTCTCTTGAATGTATGAAATAAGAGATGTATTAGAGGGCTGGAGAGATGACTCAGTGGTTAAGACTGCCCTTCCACAGGTTCTGAGTTCAATTCCCAGCACCCATATGGCAGCTCACAATCATGAGATCTGGTGCCTTCTTCTGGCCTGCAGGGACACATGCAGGCAGAATACTGTATACATAATAAATAAATAAATCTTTAAAAAGAGAGAGAGATGTATTAGATTAATCCATTTAACAGTGCACATGTATATCAAGTATGCTGTACATAAAACCATGCAACACTTGTTTGTCAATTATACTTTTCAAAAGCTGAAAATTTGTAAAATTAGGCTATGAACACACTGGCTTCATTCTTCTCTCTCTCTGATTAAAGACAGTTACAATGCTATGAGCTGCCCTGGAACACATAACAGGGAAAAAACGAGAAGTGTCTGGTCAAGGGCCAGCAAACAACTGAATCCCTAGTCCAGTGGACTGTGAGATACTGAACCCTGTAGACAACTATTCAAGTGAGCAAGATGAAGCCTATTGGTCTTTACTTTGATCCACTGAAATCCAGATGTTGACTGAACTTTCTGAAGCTCTAGAAACTCCCTGTCTTCTTTGGCTAACACAACCCTTCTTCCTTCCAGAGAAAGAGTGGTTAACTGAGTCTCTCATGCCATATCACTTTGACACCCCCTCTCTGTCTTCTTCTTATACTTACAAGCAACCTTGTGAATGTACTTGACTCACCTAGATAATCTAGGAAAAATCTCTTCATTCCAATGGTTGTCTAACTAGCAGCCTTAACTCCACAGGCAACTATAATTTCCCCCTTTCATGTGCTATTACATATTCACAGTTTTCAAAGATTAGCTCAGGACAGCTTAGATGTTCTCACCACAATTTTTCTGTTTTTGTTTTTTGAGACAGGGTTTCTCTGTGTAGTTTTGGTGCCTGTCCTGGAACTTGCTCTGTAAACCAGGCTGGCCTCGAACTCATAGAGACCCACCTGGCTCTGCCTCCTGAATGCTGGGATTAAAGGCATGCACCACCATTGCCTGGCTCTCACCACAAATTTTAACTATGTCAAGTAATGGATGTGTTAATGAGTTTAATTAAGTCATTTCACAATGCATACATATATCAAAACATCATCTTGCACTCCAGAAAAATAACGATCCTCTATTTGTTAATTAAAGATTTTAAAAGCTGTTTTAAAGCTGAGTGTGGTGAAGCTTGTCTTTAACCCCAGCACTGGGAGGCAGAGGCAGGAGGATCTCTGAGTTCAAGACTAGCCTGGTTAAATATCCAACCAGGGCTATGTAGTGAAGCCATTACTCCATATAACAGACAACATGTTTTGTTTCTTTGTTTTGGGGAGGAATGCTGGGAATGATCTAAAGGCCTTGTATAAGCTAAGTATGTACCCTACCCTTGATCTATACTCTACCTCCTTACAAAAACTTTCTTATCTGGCATTATATCAAGTTAAAAGTCAATGTGTATGAATCATCAATTATAAACTAAAATGACCCTTGAAGCAAATACAGCCTATAAAATACAAAACTGAAGAAGCTCTACATTGTTTTTTTCAATATTTGAAAGTTGCAAATATCATAGCAATTTCTTCAAAAATGGTGAAGCCCATTCTATTTTCATAATACTGTTAAGAAGTTTAACATTGACAGTTAATTAAAGCTCCTCTTTGTCATAATTTCCTTACTTTCTCAAGCATATCCTTTACAGAAATCAAGGATCACTCATTGCATTTAATTATCGGATAGATCATTTTAGTTTGTTTAAAACCAGAAGTCACACTTCCTTTTTTGTTGTTAATAGCACAGACCACACTCTAGCTTTGAAAACAAGCAGTCCATGTGAAAAACAACATCCTGGAAGTTCCTGGAGGGGGAATAGGTTTGGCATTCCAGACCACACCCTCTCTAGATAGTTTACTTGTCTGTTTGTGCACACTGCGATACAGTGATATGACAGGCAACACAGCCTCCCATAGCCAGGGCCGAAGGACCTACTCCTTCAAAGGGAATCAAGACTCAGGGAGGCTCAGAAGTGAAGGGCCACTGCCAAGGTCACCACAAGAACCAACAAAATCACAATCTGACTCATGGTCCATCCCAGTCCCAGCAGCTCTTACAGCTTAGCTGACTTGCTCCTCCTGGTCTGGGGACAGTGGCCCCAAACTCACTATGACATCGTTTGTGATCTCCCTCACAGATCCCTAAAGCAGAACAAAAGAAGAATCCTGGAAAGAACCTGTAAGCTACCTCCCACTGGTATTCCTGTGTATTGCTAAGCCTTCCTTTGTCCCTTATTAGCTAGGGCCACCCAACTGGGCCTCCAGACTTTAGTAGCTCCCTTACTGGGTAAGCAGAGACAAATGACTCAGACAGCACAGGCCTTCCCAGCTCTGCCCTTCCACCCCAGCAGATAGGGCCCCAGTCTGGGAAATTTGTATTTCAGTAGAATCTTCCATTCTCCCAGAGCACTTCCTGCTCCTCTTCCAAAGCACAAGATCCTTTGTGTGCACATTCCATTACACACTCAATGTTCAGTGCAGCCAACCCATTGCTTCATAAGCTGGGAAGTCCTAGTCCCAGTCACCAAACACAGGTCACATTCAAACAGTAATTATTGTTACTGTGTAACTGTTGTTAAAGCAAAAACAGGCCATGAATTAGAAAACAATGAGGGATAATGGTAGGGCTTGGACACACAAAAGAGACTGGGCATATGATGTGGTTATAATCTCAAATAATTATTTTGAAAAATTGAATTAGGCTTTATGACCATGTCTCCAGAGACTAGGGATGTGTATGAGTGCACACCAAGGATTACTCACACTTTTCTCTCAGGCTAAACATCTTAAACCAGAAATATAACAGTCCTGTCAGCCAGGGCCACATTATTTTACCCAGATCTTCCATTTTGGTTGAACTAGGGTAACTACAATAATTTGGTTTCATGATAAGATCAGTCCTTTATCCAGATTCTTGATTGCCCTGGTCTGTGGACCCCAACAAATGGCCAGTCAGGACATTTTTGGATCATCTAAAGTTGATTACCCGACTCCACATTGCTAATCTCAACTACTGCCACAGCAGAAAAGCTCCCACCCTCCTTCCTGTCACTTCCTTTCTGCACTGTCACTACATCAGCTTCAAAGTTGATTCAAACTTGATTCCTGCACAGCTTCCTCTTCATTTGCAAGTCCCCAATAAAAATCAGAGAGGTTGGAGTGCAGTCACTAACAGATCTACTTTTCCTTCTCACTGACCAGTCAAGGCACAACCTGGAAGGAGCTGCCCTGGGCAGCAGAGGCAGGTTTAGGTATTAAAAGCAATTCTCAAATATAATGTGGGATAGAAGCCTGGGATACAGGAGACATTGCTCTAAACAGAAATAAATAAATTAATAGTACTTGAGGAAAGAGGAATGAAACTATTAATGATGAAGAAACATTGGAGAACAGAAACAAATAGAGATTAGAGAAGTAATGCATTTAAAGAAAATGAAATTTAAAAAATTATACCAATAATAGACTGTTAAAACTGATAAAAAAATCATTTTTAAGATAAAAACTTAGCTATGTTGACTTTGAAAAAGAGTAGACTTTCTCTACTAGAGGAAATGCCATTAATAAAGGACTGATTGACATTGCTCATATGCACATGTTGGCTGCTGAGATCTATAACTTGACACACAGAATTACAGTCAATGGCCTGTTTCTCAAACCTCTGAGATAACTGTGTCAAGCAAGAATGAACATGTCTGCATAGGAGAGTTCTCTAAATGGAAATTCAATATTCTTTGGCTCAAGCTAACCTTCCCAACAAATACACCAACCAATCTGGTATGTACTCATTCACATGACATAAATTAATACAAGTTGAGAAATTACAAAATCAATGACCCTGCCACAATCAGGTCCTTTTTCATAATGGTGACTGCAGAAGCTGGTTGCCTAGCTTGTTTTCCCCTGTGGTGCACACACTAAACTATTTCTTCTATTCTGGTCTGAAGTCATGCTTCATATGAAAATCCTTTTCTGGTGAATGCAATAGACAGTCATGACTGAAATGGGTAATTTAAAAACTCTGAAGTGATATAGTCATTTATTTAAGAATTTAGGAGGTGTAATATAGAGGACTGCAAGATCATTGCCCTGGAGATCAACAGATTGGGATCAAGAACATCTTTGTCAGCATAGAAGAATTTGTCTCAGAAACATTTTTCTTTTTTCTTTTTTAGATTATATAATGCTTTATTAACTTTGAATTCTAAATGCTAATGAGAAAGGAACAACAGCTGTGGAGAGACATTGGATAATAGAAAAAAAATTACTGAACTAATTAGCCTGTATACTTTAAAATTAGCCTGTTGACCTCAGAATGGAAACCAAGCTATGTGTTATGTTGAAGAGGTTTTGTTTTTGTTTCCACAGGAGAAAAAAAAGCTATGAATACCATCAAAATTGACAAAGATTAGATTTGGACAAGAGAGAACTCTTGATTAGAAAAGGTTCATCAACCAGCATGACCTTTCAATCTAAACTAACTTATGAGACTAACAAATGCTTTTCATTTGATCAGATATAACTTGCCAAAAGGGAAACTCCTCAAAGAGTTAGGACAGGGTTTTGTTTTTGTTTTTGTCTTTCCAGGAGAATAAAGGCACCTAGTTAAGGTATTTGAAAACCACTGGACAAATGAGACATCTGAAGAAAAAGGACAAATCATCCAGAGAAAATGTCCCAAGAAAAAGAGTAAATTGACCTATTGGTATATCACATTTCTTTCTTTTTTTAAAAAAGATTTATTTATTATGTATACAGAAGAGGGATGCCAGGTCTCAATGGTTGTGAGCCACCATGTGGTTGCTGGGAATTGAACTCAGGACCTCTGGAACAGCTGTCGGTGCTCTTAACTTCTGAGCCATTTCTCTAGCCCCCTCATTATGAGATTTTTTTAAAATGTCAAATGCTGTTTATTGAAGGAGGGAAGAGGTCTTAAAAACAGGCTTACAGTTCAATGGGAGAACCCCAGAGGGTAGAAGTTCGCTACGGATGTTTTACAATCTTGCATCTAAGCTATTAATGCCTATTATGCAGGATACACAGACAAGGAACTTCCCTTAAGCATTCAGGAGGGTGGAACCTGTCAGGGAATTAGCATAGGGAGGATATCAAGGTCAAGGTCAGCAAGCAAGGCAACAGTTACCCAAAACAGGGGCCAGGACCCTACAGGTCCCCCTTTTACTAAAAAATGAGCTTCTGACTTAGGTTGCGTGGGACATCAGCAGGTCACCTTACCCATCATGGAGACACCTGCCCAGACCACACAGGTACTCTGTCTTAGGTTAGTGAGCGTCCCCCCGCCCCGGCATTTCCTGTCTCTGAATACTCATTATCATACAGGCTCAATCATGTGTGAGCTGCAGAGTTAACTGCTGCCAAAGATCTCAAAGTGGCACTGGGTTTGCAATCTGTGTGTTCGACAAAGAAAAGACCAACAGAGGTCCTATCTCACCCATAGCCAGGAGGCTAAAGGCAACAGATCCATTACCTTCCTTAACGAGCCTTACTGCAAATTGGAGTCCTTGTAAGATGGTATCCCAAAAGCAAATGGAACTTGAGTTTATAATTTTCAAAGTCAATCAAAATGTATATAACTATTGAATTAAATTTATCATGCCCAATAGAATGAAAGATTAATTAACTGTGGTAGCTACTTTTGCTGCCAGGGTCTCCACTGTGCTAGCTGTAGTAAGCAATTATGAAATGGTAATCTCAGAAACAGTAGCAGTGGTGGCCACCATTGCTATAACAGCAACAACAGCAGCAGCAATGTCAAATTCTCTTCTGGAGCATGTGGACATCCACTGGCATGGATACAACTCCAGGAACACGAACCACCAAGGCCTATTTTTCTTGACCCCAGCATGACTTAAGCTGGCAGCTCTGCAAAAGAACAACTAAGAACCATAAAGAAAAAACAGGCAACTCATAAGGAGCATAACTAATGGTCTTATAATGGCTACATTTAGGCTCATAAATTTTAAGGTATTTTCAAAGGGGGGCTAACTGAATTTCAGGAGGCCAATAAATGTTGCACAGAGCCACTCCTGAAAAGTAGGTACTACACCAGCTTGAAGAGGATTGTGAAAATGAAAAGGCTTAGCTGGCATGCTACTGTTAACAAATGGAGGTCAGTGACCTTCAGGGTTATGCTTAATCTCCAAGGTGTCTGGGTGACACATTCTCAAACATACTTGAAAAATCAGTTACCATACATTACCTTCTGGAGAATTCAACCACATGGCTACAGTTCCTAGGCTTACATTAATGCTGGCCATATTGGACTCTCAGTCCCCATTGGCATCAGAAGGGTAGAGTTTTTCATGAAGACCCAATAGGTTCTGTCATGTTGGGCTTCAGCAGCAGCCACAGGGCACACTCAGTGCTCAGGAATCCAAAGAGGAACCTCATTGTCCTGAGGAAAGACATAAACAGAACTCCGGGCCCACACTAACACCAGATCTGGTCTCCTCCAAGTACCAGTAGAAAGATCCTTCCATCACTCCAAAGGGTGATTTGCAACAGGAGCTCTCCAGTGCTTATCTGCAGCAGATACTCCAGCAGAATCCACTGATAAAAACATTTAAAATATATAAAACAAGGGAAAGAATAGAATGTGGAGAGGAATGATGAGTCCCTAGTTCCCCCCTTTTTTTTTACTTTAGTAAAATATGTTTGTTTGGTTTTTTAATAGTTCAAATTTTTCTTTTCTTTTTATTTTATCTTTTTTATTTTTTAAAATTAACTAATTAATTAATTTTTCTATTATCAGCTTGATACAGTATGTATTCTTATCTTAATAGTGAAATGTTTCATTGAGGCTTTCTCAGTAATTGAGTAAAACCGAAATTTATTATAAGCCACAGTTGTCCTAGGGTCCCCCATGCTATATATATAGCCTCCATGGTTCTGTGGATTGTAGTCTGATTGTTCTTTATTTTATATCTAGAATCCATTTATGAGTGAGTACATACCATGTTTGTCCTTCTGGGTTTGGGTTACCTCACTCAGGATGATTTTTTCTAGTTCCATCCATTTGCCTGCAATTTTCATGCTTTCATTGTTTCTCTCTGCTGAGTAGTACTCCATTGTGTATATGCACCACATTTTCTTAATCCATTCTTCAGTTGATGGGCATCTAGGTTGTTTCCAGGTTCTGGCTATTGCAAATAGTGCTGCTATGAACATAGCTGAGCATGTATCTTTGTGGTATGAATCAGCATTCCTTGGGTATATGCCCAAGAGTGGTATGGCTGGGTCTTGAGGTAGTTCAATTCCTAATTTTCTGAGAAACTGCCATACTAATTTCCACAGTGGTTGCATTCCCACTGACAGTGGAGTAGTGTTCCCTTCGCTCCACATCCTCTCCAACATTGACTGTCATTAGTGTTTTTGATTGTAGCCATTCTGACAGGTGTAAGGTGGTATCTCAGAGTCATTTTGATTTGCATTTCTCTGATGATTAAGGATGTTGAGCATTTCTTTAAATGTCTTTTAGCCATTTGTGATTCTTGTTTTGTGAATTCTCTGTTTAGCTCTTTAGCCCATTTTTTAATTGGATTGTTTAGTATTTTGATGTCTAGTTTCTTGAGTTCTTTATATACTGTGGAGATCAATCCTCTGTCAGATGTGGGGTTGGTGATGATCTTTTTCCCATTCTGTAGGCTGTCTTTTTGTCTTATTGACCATGTCTTTTGCCCTGCAAAAGTTTCTCAGTTTCAAGAGGTCCCATTTATTAATTGTTGTGCTCAGGGTCTGTGCTGTTGGTGTTATATTTAGGAAGTGGTCTCCAGTGACAATGTGTTCAGGCATACTTCCTACTTTCAGAAACATTTTTTCTAAAAGGGTGGAAGTGCAGCTGTTCTAGAATTAATATGTGAAGCATGATCCTAATTAGTTTTATAATAAAACCTGAGTCAGATATTGAGGTAAATACTGAAAGAGCAGAGAAGCAAAGGAGCAGCCATAGTTATTTTTTACCTCTCCAAATCTTCAGACCAAAAAGGAGGTCAAGATCCTGTCTCCACTGACCTTATATTCCTGTCTCCACCTCCCAAGTGCTAGGATTAAAGGTGTGAGACTCCCACATGCTGGGATTAAAGGTGTGAGCCACCACTACCTAACTTCTATGGTTAACTGGTTAACTACTGGCTAACTCCACCCTTTGATCTCCAGGCAAGCTTTATTTGTCATAATACAAATATATATAACAAATATGCCTTCCCAGGGAGAAATCACTTCATACTCTTCAGGGATTAATAAAGAAAAATTTCTTTAATGAGGGCATGCATCCATCTCTTGCTAATGCTCAAAGAGAAGGCAGCCTAGAACAGATTTTGCATTCCACATTCATTGTCATTTTTAAGTTTCTTTCAGGTTCAGGCTCCAGGTTACACTTTGAACTATTTAAATAGGAAATGAGACTGCAAGTCTAGCTAGCTATTTAGGCACATGGGAGATTTACACAACAAAGATGTTAGCAGAATTATTTCTTAAGTACATCAGTGACCTGAAACAGCAGATCATTCTTTAGTGACAGGGTCCTGAGGTGGAGGTCCCAGAAGATAAAAACAAGTAGAAGGTAGAAAAGATAAAAGCTAAGGTGGGAAGGTCTTGCACAAGCTATGTCTTATGCCAAGTAAGTTTCTTAAGAAGAATAGCATCTTGTATACTAATTCCTGGGGAGGCGGGGTGGGGGGTGTGGAAGGAAATGGGAGACATCTATGAAGTCACCAGAATACAATAGCATGGACTCAGGGAGGAGGCAAATCTAACAATGCTGCACAAGAGGAACACAGGGTATTGTACCCAGAGTCCCCCAAAGGCCACAACAGACCAAATCTAATGCAAAAGCAGAGTCTTTTTTTAAATTGCAAGTTAACTCTGGACTCTCCATCTGATAGAGCAGCAGAGCAGGAGAGACCCTGAATAGCAATGGAGCGGGATTTTTAAAACAAAGGGAGCTTGGGGGTCTACAGACTACGTAGAAAGAGACTCAGGATTGGTTTGTGCAAGTGGCAATCATGTTAGTGACTTTTAATTGGCTAAGGTTAGTTGGGGGTTACAGTTAAACATTTTTGGGTAGGCCTGGACAAGTCCCAGGCTCTGTCCCTGAGCTGCCATGGAAGCTGGCTGACCTAGTACATACTGACTGTGGGGGCTGGCTCTGTGGCCCAGGTTTTCACATTGACCCATGCACATAGCTCTAAGTTGGTGAGGGGTCCCAGACAGTAAATAATTGGCTGAACCTTGTGGAGAGTACCTGCAGAAAAGGAGCTACTGCAAGGACTATGTCTTTTGTTCACGGCCCTCCCAGAAACTGCATGCTCAAGACTCAGGAAACTGAAATTGAGGCCTGATCTCTGAGAGAAGACTGAGTAGCCTGTTATGGCATGTGCTTGATCCTTTCAAGGGTATCTTAAGAACATTACTGACCAAGCCAACATTGGCCTTGGGACTGATAACCATAGCTCCATGTGGTAGAAAGAGTTGGTTTTGTTATGACTGGATCACAGGTGATAGGAATTTTAACCATGTCCCTATGGCTGCGCATGCCCTGGTGAGATACCTAGTCATTTCTGGGGCTGTAAGTCCTATGTAATCCATGTGCTACATGGTGACAAAATTTTCGTGTAGCATGATCATGTAATCTATGCGAATGTGTGGTGTAGTGATGTGGATCCATATGCAAATTCATGGGGGTGGTCCATAAAAGGTGGATCCCATGTACCCTCCTCCCGCTCCACATATGTCTTTCAAACAGGCCTGATCATATTCTTTTCTGTCCGTCCCTTTTCCTAATAAAACTCTCATAGTAGGTTTTGCTGTGCTTCATGACTTTTCCTCGCAGGGTAGAAGTATCACATAAAACCAACAATGGGGACCCCCAAAAGACCACCATGGAGACTGAATGCTGCATGTTAAAGCAAAGAGCCTTTATTACCTTCAAGCTCCAGGGGTGGTCTTTCTGTTGTCTAAGATGCATCAGTGAGAGCAGAGAGCCCTGATCTCAGGTAGGGTAGGGTTTTTATCATAGCACATGTTGGGGTGAGAGGATTTCCAGGGCTCAGGACCCTGATTGCCTGACATTTCTCTAGTGGTATAGGGAATGTTTGGAATGTCAGGTATTCCCCCTTAGATGCAGGTCTTTCCTGGGTGGAGTCAGCTTATGGCTTTTCCTGGGTTCAGGTGTTGTCTGCCAGAAACTGTGTCTGGGCCTCTAAGCCTGTCACGGCAGCTGTGTGGTCAAGCTGTTTTGGGGCCCCTCCACAGTTTCTTGGGATCTGAAGCAACCCCAAATAAAATGTTCTGTAAATCTCTAACTTAATCTTACTTTAAATTAGTTCCTACAAGTACAGTATAATTTTATTCCTGTTTTGAAGATTTAATGTATCTTCACTACAAGTTGACCCTAATATTCCATGAACTGAACAGGTAGGAGGACATGGATCAGGAATTAAAAGCCAACTTTGGCTATATAGCCAGTTTGAGGCTAGCTAAACAAAAATAAATGAAGAAAAACAATAAGATAATTAAATTTCATCAAACCTCAGTACTTTCCTCACTCAACAGCTACAGAACCCTACAAGTTACACTCATTCTTGGTATTTGAAATATCCATTTCTAAAAAAATCCATAATGAAATTTTGGTCTTAATATTCACACTACATTTATATTCTATTAAACCTGGAAAGTTAACACCTCTTTGCAAAATGTTAAATGGCGCTTTAATATTGTAGAATCCTAGAGAGAGAGCTTCAAGCAGTCAAAGGCTGATGACGGAAGAACAAGTGAGTCTGTCTTTTCAGGGAGGATGCTGATCTCAATCCTAAATGATCAGCCCTAAACACATGCAGATAAAGGCAACGTAACTAAATTTAGGATGACAAAGGGTGTGTGTGTGTGTGTGTGTGTGTGTGTGTGTGTGTGTGTTAATGTGTATAAAACAAAGATAAGCATAGAATAATATATCATAAATTTGTGAAGAGGTTCCTCCACTCACTGAAACATCCCATCATCCCAGTATTTTCACATGCATTTTTTTGTTTTTCCTTTTTATTGAAAATAGAGTCTTTTCACATAAAATATATCCTGATTGCAATTCCCCCCCTTTACTCCTCCCAGTTGCTTCCCTCTCATCCAGAATTACTTTTTCTGTCTTTCATTAGAAAACACCTCATTTCTAAGAGGTAGAAACACAGGGCTGGAAAGATGGCTCAGTGGTTAAGAGGCTCTCCCAGAGGGCCTGGGATCAATTCCTGGAGCCCACATGGCAGCTCACAATTGACTAAGCCCCCCATTTTAGAGCTTCTTACACCCTCTGTGCAGGCCTAGACTTAACTTTACAGGCTCAGGAATATGCCATGATAATTTGAACGGATACAGAACAGTATTCTCCTGCAGACATCCTGTCTACTGTTTAAAGGAAAGCTTAACAGGATCCAGATACTCCTGCAGACATCCTGTCTGCTGTTTATACAGGAAAGGAGATACTCCTGCAGACATCCTGTCTGTGCTTTATGGCCCTTGGAGATATCTAGACAATCCTGCTGAGCAGTCCAGATAATCCTGTCCAGCGGGTTGTGATTTCGTGCCCAAAGTCTAGACCAATAATTTCAAAAAATCACCTTGCCCTTTCTACCCAATCCCAAGTTGCCAATTCCCAGCTTGTGGTTTTTCCCTATAAAAACCCTCTACACCTATGCTTGTGGCCACTGCCACATTTCCTTCCATCTGCCATGTGGTGACCCAGGTTGAACCTGAATAAAAGGACCCTTATGTGCTTGCATCAGAAACTGGCTCCTTGGTGGTCTCTGGGGGTTTTGTGAAACCGGTACAACACCTCACACAGACATACATACAGACAAAGCACTAATGCACATAAAATAAAAATTAAGAAAAAAGAAATATAACAGAACAAAATAAAATATAACAAGATAAAACAATATCATCACATCAAAGTTGGACAAGGCTATCTCGAACAGAAGGAAAATGGCATAACATGGCCCAACAAGAGGTACTTGAAGCAGAGCTCCAAGATGACATTCCCAGGAGTCCCATAAAAACACTAAACTGAAAGCCCATCATACATAGGCAGAGTACCTGGTGCAGGTCTTGTGGTTGCTTCTTGATTCTTTGTGACTTCATATGAGCTTTGCTCAGTGTATATAGAGGGACTTGTTTTCATGGTGTCCTTCCATCCCCTCAGACTCTTACACTCTTTCTGCTTTCTCTTCCAAAGAGTTCCCTGAGCTCTGAGGATAGGAATTTGATGGAGACTTCCCATTTAGAGCTGAGTATTTTCAGTTTTAATATTAAACACAGTAGAAACAAAAATTATTATTTGACTAATAATAAAATAGAATTTTTGAGGGAGAAAATCACACATTCTGATGTTAAGTATTTTTTAATTAGCATTAGTATTTAGTATTAGTATTAGGTTTCTTTATACTATTTTTAAAATACAACTTGTTTTTGAAGGTCCTCCTCCCATATTCTCACTCCTTTACAACTTTACATCCCCAATAGACTGCTTTCAATTTTTCTAGTGCAGGAATTCTATTGTTACACCCCTATCACTGTCTGGACATCTCTTTTCCCTCTTTCCCTTATAGGTTCAATACACATATAAAAAGCTAAGATTTGGGGACTGAGGAGATGGCTCAGCCAGTAAAGTGCTTGCTGTACAACCGTGAAGACCCAAGTTCTACTCCAGAATCCATGTGTCAGCTCATCAAGAAATTCCTTTCCCCAAAGTCTGGCATTTAGACAAAGCCAGCATTCTCTTGGGGCCTTGAAGACAGTTCTAATTGCTAAAAGGTATCATGCTCATCTCTGGCAAAAGGGAACTGTGACTACTCATTAACATATGACTGTGATGCCTATTAGCTTGACAAAGTTGATGCTAGCCTCTAGGCTCCTTAAATCTCTTCTCATAAACTGCATCTCAGCTCACAGATGCCCTTCCTCCCAGGTGAAGCAGGATGATCAGAACTTGGTAAAGCTACTGTGACAAGAAAACACTGTGTCAACAAAAAACAAAACAAAACAAGTCAGACTGCTTATATTTCAACTTCTTCCCAAAATCTGACATTTAGACAAAAGCCAAAAACAGTGATTTTTGTGAGATGCAGGTGGGTTTTTTTGAGTTTGGGCAACCTGGTCTACAATATCAAGTTCCAAGCAGCCAGTTCTACAGTGAGACCCTCTCAAAAAACCAAAACCTGAATAATAATAATAGTAATTATTATTATTATTTTAAGATATGTTTTGTTCCAGGTGTAAAGGATTATGAAAGAGTCTGTTATGGTATCTATTACGTTCCAGGAGAAGACTGATATATGGTAGAAGTGAATTACAAAGTTAGGTATAATTTAACAAGTGACTAAGTGAGAAAAATGACTAAAAAACTGCTTGCAAATGGAACTAATCAACAAGGATATAAATGAAAAGAAAACAAAAGCCAATAACAACTTTGGTCCAGGCAGTTGTTGGCTATAAGGGGCAAGGGAGTTAAAAGTTAACCCCTGGCTGTGGACAGAGGAGCTGGCTGTAACGCAGACAGCCATTGTTAGCAGTTAATCTTTAGAGCTGATGACTGTCAGTTTTTATCTCTTAAGCTTTTATATTTATATTTCTATATTCCTGGACCCTTCAATCACATTGTAGTTTGACTTCCAATTGATACGCTTTGAATCCGGGGTTGCTGGATTCCTGCTGTCACTGATGTAATAAGCCAAATCAAACCATATTAATAAATCCTGGTTTAATGAGCAAAGCAATCCTGGGTGACCTTTGGGAAGGCTGGGGAAGAGTCACAGGGGAAGATTGACATAGCAAATATGGTTACCTGGCCTTAAATAGTAACCCGTGGGTGTGGTCTTGAGCAGACCCAGGGAGGGGCTGGCTCTTGGTGGGCTTTGAGGGGACAGGGGTCTGGAATAGGAGGGCAGCTCTAGGGGAGGGGCTTCTGTTTGTGGGCTTTGAGGGGGTGGATTTATGGAGAGAGATGGGGGAGGGGGTTTGAGGTAGAGCTTGCACCAGAACATTCCAGACTTTGGGTTAAGGAGTGCCAGGTGCTAAGTGGAGCTTCTACCAGAATATGCCAGACTCTTATGTATAGAGGTGCTGGTTAAAGTATGGCTACTTCCTGCAGACATGGGACAATGTGTCCATGTCTCAAAACCCCCAGAGACCACTAAGGAGTGAGTTTCTGATGCAAGCACACAAGGGTCTTTTTATTGTCAGATTTGAATCTGGGCTGCCACCTGACAGATGGAGAGAAATGCAGTAGCAGTGGTGGGCCCAAGGATAGTAGAGTTTTTAACAGGAAAAACCACAAGCTGGGAATTACATGCCTTGGCATCTTGGAATTGGGTAGAAGGGATATGGGGCAAGGTGATGTTTTTGAAACTATTGGTCTAGACTTTTGGTGAGAAATCACATTTGAAACTATTGGGTTAGACATTGGGGAGGGAACCACAAAACCTGCTGACAGGATTATCTGGATATGTGCAAGGGCCATAAACCTCTGACAGAATGTCTCCTGGAGCATCTGGATCTTATTAAACTTTACTGCTCTGTATCTGTTTGAGTTGTCATGGCACATTCCTGGGGTTCTTTCTGGAACTGAGTATAGCCCCCAATCATCAGGTGGTCTAAGATGATGGCCCTTCCCTAAGATGGAGTCTGTAAAGTCAAGTCTAGGCCTTCATATGGTCTTGACAGCAAATATGGCTACCAGGCCTTAAATAGTAACCTGTGGTCTTGAGCAACCCCAGGGAGAGGCTGGCTTTTGATGGACTTTGAGGAAACAGGGATCTGTCATGGGATGGCATCTCTAGGGGAGGGACTGCTTTTTGGCAGGCTTTGAGGGGGTAGGTTTGTGGAGAAAGATAGGGAAGGGGAGTTGAGGTGGAGCTTGCACCAGAACATTCCAGACTCTTTGGGTATAGGAGTGCCAGGGGCTGAATGGAGCTTCCACCAGAACATGCCAGACTCTTGGGTATAGGGGTGTTGGTTCAAGTCTGGCTACTTTCTGTGGGCATGGGACGATGTGGGAAAGGGGAAGCTGGGAGTCAGTGGGCTCACATTTGGCAGGAAGTGTGAGTGGAGGAGCATTTGGTTAACTGTCACCAATAGTATCACACAACTCTTGGCACATGATATATGTCCAATGTTTATTGAGTGAATGAGCACAGAAACTCACTGACTCTCTATAAATCAGTGAAATCATTTATAGACATTTTCATGAGTGTCTAAAATTAACTTTTTCCATGATTCAGAATGAATGAATTTATCAGAATTTTGAGGTCCACCTGTAAGGATTTGATCCTTAATTACATCATCAGCCTTTGCCAGCTTCCCAGCCTAAAAAGAGGGTGAGCCCTCTGTGGGCTCTCTCTGTCCCCTCTCCTCTCCGATCCTTCCTCCCGTCAGCTCCCCTCTCCCTCCCCCCTTTTTGTGTCTCTCTGTCTGTTTCTCTCTCTCTCTTTCTCTTTTTCTCTCTCTCTTTCTCCCCTCTCCCCCCCCCAATAAAGCTCTAAAAAGGTAACCATGGCTATGATTCTTTTAATCAGCATGCTGCTCCGACGGCATGGTCACTGCGGGCGGCGACCAGCCACAAGGGGCAGCGCCGCAGCATAACCACCAGCCAGGAGGGGCAACGCCGGGGCATAACTAACATTGGTGCTGTTCAGACTCGGATACACCACCGAACACTGAGGACCCGCTGTAACTATTGCCGCCTCTTCCCCCATCCAGTGAGACTGCGAGCGGGCACGCGTCCCTGGACCCCCACCACTACTGCCATGATTCTTCACCACAGTAAGTCCGCTGTTCTCATGGCTGTAGTCTGAGCTATATTCTTTGCGACGGACACCCCGGGGGTTGTCCTCGGGCTGCACTCGCAACGGCACATTTCCCTTTCTGACGAGAAAGCAAATGCTGTCCTGGTCTACCGGGTGGACCAACTGCAGTGCAGCTGCAGCCCTTCCCATCCCTTGACGAAGAGGATGGCGAAGTTGAGCTGACTCATGGATCTCTCTCCACTCTTTGGGGATGCCCAAGATTGTAGTCTGATCCCGGTTTGTTATTTTAATTTTTTCTTTTAATTTTTTTTTTCCTCTCAGCTACAGTCATGGGACAAAGGGGCGGATACATTGGCGGATAGGGGCGGGCACCTGTAAACGTGGCCACATAGCATAGTAAACCTGGCCCCATAACAGAGTTGCGGGAACTTCTGCCAGCAAACGGGCAAATAAGAGTTACTTTATCTCCAAGCTTTCTACTAAAGTTCTAACTAAACCCTTTTCCTTCCCCACTTCTGCGTCTCCACGTGCAACCTTTTCCGTCCTACTTCCGATGACAGTGGGCGGGCTTAAGTGGGCGTGCTTAAGTGGGCGTGCTTAAGTGGGCGGGCTTGGGCGGTTTCTACAACTCGCCTTAACTCACCTTTAACTCCACCCACTCATTCTCAAACTGCCTTGAGAAACACAGCTGGGTCTGGAAGCGGCTAAGATCCATGCAAATAAATTTACAGTAGTCAGGATGGCTCTTAAACCAAAAAATCAGCTTATAGCCTCAGACAAGTCTTCCAAAAGCTGTCCTTAAGCCACC
This sequence comes from Peromyscus leucopus, assembly GCF_004664715.2. Lineage (NCBI taxonomy): Eukaryota > Metazoa > Chordata > Mammalia > Rodentia > Cricetidae > Peromyscus > Peromyscus leucopus. Next base: position 56,119,740 of record NC_051077.1, read on the forward strand.
AATCATCAGAAAAAGAAAAAAAAAAAGTTCAGGACACGGAGTAAAATCCGTCTCTTGTTCCCCAGACCTCCCTGACTAAAACTTAAGCATCTGGAGAGCAAGGCTCCTGACCCCACAGGCAAAAGAATCATCTGTGGCATTTAAGGTGTGCCAAGGAAGAGATAAAAGCCCGAAAAACAAAATTGCCAAGTGCTGGCACTCGCTGACTCCCTAAAGCTGTTGGGCCCCTGTTTTAAGTGAGGAAAAGGCCATGGGCTAATGAATGCCCTGCCAGGCCATCAGCAACCTTGTTAAAAGTGCTGCCTAGAAAGACAACCAGTTAGCTGACTGCCCCCAGGTGCCAAGATGCATGTGTACATCAAGCTAAGAACTCCAGCAGACCTAGGCTTGGCTACAGACATGGCAGGGAACCCAGAACACAGCAGGGAAGCAATCCGTTTCTTTCCTTCTGGACACCAGAGCCACTGACTCAGTCCTGGGAGTTTAGGGATGCCACCTCTCCTTTATTGTTGGGTACAGAGAACAGCCTTACCACCTCACCAGATTTAATTGCACCTTCAGAGTTACTTAATGAAAAAAGATTTCCACCTAAAATAAAAGCTCATTGCTTCACTCCAGATCCACTGCCTGTGTATCTCACGTGCATACAGACAGGGCCCTGATCTTTGCCTTGTCCCTAATTCCAAAAAATAAATAAATAAATTCCCATGTACCACAAGCTTTTCTCTTCCCAGTTCCCTGTTCTAACTCGCTGTTCAGCTAATGGTACAGGACCACCACAGAACCAAAGTCCAGAGATCATCAAATAAGAAACTGTAACAGCTAAAAGGTATTTACACCCCCAGGCCCAAAAGCGACTGGGTGCTACAAAAAGACTTTAATGTAAACATCTATTACTGTGAGATGCTTTTAACAACTGATCACTTGTCTCCTGGATGCCAAACTAATAAAGGAAGCAGGTGCTTTAAAATAATCTGTCTCTGATAAAGCTTAACATGTTTTAAAATCTATAGGGGCAGGCCAGATCTACCTCAGCTAAATGCCAACTCCAAAAATAATAATGATTCTTTTATCTCTCTAAGTTTTTTTCTATGTCACCAGCATCTTGTCAAACAGACAGTTCCCAGCCACAGCCAAGAGGGATACATGTCTCCAGAGCAAACGGATGACAGCATCCCACAACGCCTGTCTACCTCGGAAAACTCCCCTTCTTCATTCCCCCCAGAGCCAACCAACATCCAAAAGTCAGCTGGAAGCAGTTTTTGAGAGTAACGACGCCCCTAATCCCATCTACCTTTTTTTTTTTTTTTTTTTTTTTATAATAAGGGAAAGTCTGGAATGTAAGGATTTGATCCTTAATTACATCATCAGCCTTCGTCGGCTTCCCAGGCTTCCCAGCCTAAAAAGAGGGTGAGCCCTCTGTGGGCTCTCTGTCCCCTCTCCTCTCCGCTCCTTCCTCCCGTCGGCTCCCCTCTCTCCCTCCCCCCTTTTGTGTTTCTCTGTCTCTGTTTCTCTCTCTCTCTCTCTCTCTCTCTCTCTCTCTCTCTCTCTCTCTCTCTTTCTCTCTCTCTTTCTCCCTTCTCCCCCCAATAAAGCTCTAAAAAGGTAACCATGGCTATGATTCTTTTAATCAGCACGCTGCTCCGACAGCATGGTTGCTGCGGGTGGCGACCAGCCACGAGGGGCAGCGCCACAGCATAACCACTAGCCAGGAGGGGCAACGCCGGGGCATAACTAACACCACCCTCTTAATTTCCTTCCCAGGGGCCCAGGAGAGACACTACCAATGGCAGGGAAATGAATCTAGATACACCAAGCTCTTTGTCCATCTACTTTATTTCTCTAGGATAAAATCCTATCTACACAGCTTCAGTTCTGTTGTAGTGCCTAGCTCCTTTCTTGCCTGATTTCTCTCTACATTTATCTGCCATCCTCTCTTAAGTTCTATCTTAATTATCTCATCTTAATTCTGCCTCAACTAGGTTCTTCTCATCTCATTCTTACCCATCTAGTACTTCCCCATCTGGCTCTTCCTCATCTTCCATCTCATCCTCAAGTTCTCTCTGGTCAAAATCCTTCTTATACCTTTCAGTTCTTCCCTCCAAGTCTCTGAGGTATTCAGTTATAAACCCAATCAATAGCAATCCTCCCCCTCCAGCCAGGTCACCAGGCTTGAATTCCTACAGGGTCATAAAGGCAGACAAGAATTTTCCTCAGGCAGTAACTGTTAGGCTTTCTTTTACAACCAAAAATGGGAATGGTAAAGGAGGAGGTCAACTTAGAGCTAATGATCAGTCAATATATCAAGAAAAGGGGATTTGTGTGCTCAGTCTACATTCCTAGAAGTGGCTAGGTAAGAAGTTAGTCTATAAAGTTAGTAAGGCTGTATAAAAAAGGAGGGTCTCACCTTAAATTGCACAAGAAATAAAGCTGTTTGACTGACCTAGGAGACAGGTGCTGTTTCCATAAGGGTGTTACCTTAGTTTAGGAGATCATTTGGGCTTGGATGTTTGATAGGTATTCTAGATAAATACACTATTCTTGGAAGTACATAGCATACAAGAAAATCATTGTAGGAACCAGCTAATATATATACAAAAGCTAAAATATCACCAAACCATGGCTTGACTTTCAGAAAAGTCCTTGACTTTTCCAAGTAGTAGCTTTTGTGATAGTAGCTGGGCTCCATTACATTTTCCTGTGGCTTGCAGCATGACCTAATTTGGTCCAGTTATTTTAAAAACAACTTCAGGGGGTCCAGCAGCAGCCCGCTGAGGTAGACGGGCCCAGCGGCGGCCCGCTGAGGTAAACGGGCCCGGCGGCAGCGGCCGACAGGGACATTCAGGCCTGGCGGCAGCCGGCAGAGACATTCAGGCCCAGCGGAGGCCCACAGAGGTAGACAAGCCCGGCGGCAGAGACAAGCAGACGCAGGTAGGTCTGTGGCGGCAGCCTGTGGAGGTAGACGGGCCCAGCGGCAGCCGACAGGGATATTCAGACCCGGCAGCAGCCGGCAGAGACATTTAGGCCCAGCGGCGGCCCACGGAGGTAGACGGGCCCAGCAGCAGCCCACTGAGTTAGACGGGCCCAGCGGAGGCAGCCGACAGGGACATTCAGGCCCGGCGGCAGCCGGCAGAGACATTCAGGCCCAGCGGCGGTCCACAGAGGTAGACAGGCCTGGCGGCGGAGACAAGCAGATGCAGGTAGGTCTATGGCGGCAGCCTGTGGAGGTAGACGGGCCCAGCGGCAGCCGGCTGAGGTAGACGTGCCCGGCGGCAGCGGCCGACAGGGACATTCAGTCCCGGCTGCAGCCGGCAGAGACATTCAGGCCCGGTGGCGGCCCCCAGAGGCAGACAGACACAGCGGCAGCTGACAGGGACATACAGGCCCGGCGGCAGACCACAGAGGTAAACAGGCCCAGGGACGGAGACAAGCAGACGCAGCTTGGAACAGGGACGCCCCTAACCCCAACATCTGGAGAAGAAGCTATCTCCATGGGTCAGAACCAGAACGAATCTGAACACTCCGTCTGAGGACAACCCAGGGCCCAGCTGCTGATCCTGTGAAACCCAACAACTTGGAGGTGTTGGTGAGACTACCCTGCTCAGCTGAAACCCATCTGGGAGAGGATTCAGATGCCTACAGTTTAAAGTCTGAAGAGACAAGATCAGCTGAGGAGTTGACAAATGAACAATAAGTGACCTGGGAACACAGAAGAAGGCGCTACCCAGACACCAAACCAGATCACCAGAATCATAAGTATATAATTCACTGACTGAAATCAGCTGCCCCTGAAGAAATAGCCCAATAGCACCAATTTAACCAAGAACCACTAATAAACCAAGACTAAAAATTAGAACAAGAGAGGCACTCTCAGACACAGACACCACCTGCACCTCACAGAGGAAGAGATGAGTAGACGCCAGTGCAAAAATACAGGCAAAAACATAAAGACCTATATGGCAACATCAGAACCTAGTGATTCTACACCTGCAAGACCTAAACATACCATGACAGAAGAAACAGAAGAAATCAACCCTAAAAATGACATTAAGAAGATGATAGAGGCCCTTAAAGAAGAAATAAAACATTCCCTCAATGAGGAAATAAAAACTTTCCTTAAAGAGGAATTGAAAAACTACCTTAAAGAGGAAATAAAAACTTTCCTTAAAGAGGAAATAAATACTCCCTTAAAGAGGAAATAGAAACTTACCTTAAAGAGGAAATGAAAAACTCCATTAAAGAGGAAATAAAAAACTCCCTTAAAGAAATGGAAGAAAAAACGAACAAAAAATTGGAAGAAATCAAATCAAGCCAAGAAAAAGCAATTAAACAGATGAAAGAAACATTCCAAGATCTGAAAAATGAATTTGAGACAATAAAGAAAACACATGCTGAGGGAATGCTGGAAATAGAAATCCTGACAAAACAAACAGGAACTACAGAAACAAGCATAACCAACCGATTGCAAGAGATGGAACAGAGAATCTCTGACACTGAAGACACGATAGAGAAAATAGATTCGTCAGTCAAAGAAAACAATAAAGACAAAAAAGTCCTAACACAAAACGTCCAGGAAATTTGGGACACCATGAAAAGACCAAACCTAAGAATAATAGGGATAGAAGAAGGAGAAGAATACCAACTCAAAGGCACAGAAAATATATTCAACAAAATCATAGAAGAAAACTTTCCTAACCTAAAGAAAGAAATACATATGAAGATACAAGAAGCTCACAGAACACCAAATAGGCTGGATCCAAAAAAAAAGTCCCCTCGCCACATAATAATCAAAACACTAAACACACAGAATAAAGAAAAAATATTAAGAGCTGCAAAGGAAAAGGACCAAGTAACATATAAAGGCAAACCCATCAGAATAACACCAGACTACTCAATAGAGACTATGAAAGATAGAAGATCATGGACAAACCTCATGCAGACACTAAGAGACCACGGATGCCAACCCAGACTATTATACCCAGCAAAACTCTCAATTGCCATAGGCGGAGTAAACAAAATATTCCAGGATAAAACCAGATTTAATCAATACCTGTCCACAAACCCAGCCCTACAGAAAGCACTAGAAGGAAAATTCAACCCAAAGAAGCTAAACACATCCATGAAAAATCAAGCAATAGATAATCCTACACCAACATACACCACAGAAGGACAACACAACACAACCAAAAAAACAGGATTTAACAATCACTGGTCATTAATATCCATCAATATCAATGGTCTCAACTCACCTATAAAAAGACACAGGCTAACAGAATGGATTAGAAAACAGGACCCATCCATATGCTGCATACAAGAAACACACCTTAACTCCAAAGACAGACACTACCTCCGAGTAAAGGGCTGGGAAAAGGTTTTCCAAGCAAATGGACCTAAGAAACAAGCTGGTGTAGCTATCCTAATATCTAATAAAATAGACTTCAAACTAAAATCAATCAAAAGAGACCAGGATGGACATTACATATTCATCACGGGAAAAATCCACCAAGATGAAGTCTCGATTCTAAACATTTATGCTCCAAATACAAAAGCACCCACATTCATAAAAGAAACACTACTAAAGTTTAAAACGCACATCAAACCCCACACATTAGTAGTGGGAGATTTTAACACACCACTCTCACCAAAAGATAGATCTACCAGACTGAAACTTAACAAAGAAATAAAGGACCTAACAGATGTTATGACTCAAATGGACCTAATAGATATCTACAGAATATTCCATCCTAACACAAAAGAATATACCTTCTTCTCAGCACCCCATGGAACCTTCTCAAAAATTGACCACATGCTTGGACACAAAACAAATCTCAACAGATACAAAAAAATTGGAATAACCTCCTGTATTTTATCAGACTACCATGCCTTAAAGTTAGAACTGAATAACAACAAAAATTATAGAAAACCCACAAACTCATGGAAACTGAATAATACCCACCTGAAACATCAATGGGTCAAGGAAGAAATAAAGACAGAAATTAAAGAGTTCCTAGAATTCAATGAAAATGAAAGTACAACATACCCAGACTTATGGGACACTATGAAAGCAGTGCTAAGAGGAAAATTCATAGCTCTAAATGCACACATAAAGAAGATGGAGCAATCCCATACCAATGAATTAACAGCACAACTGAAAGCTCTAGAACAAAAAGAAACAAACTCACCCAGGAGAAATAGACGCCAGGAAATAATCAAATTGAGGGCTGAAATCAACGAAATAGAAAACAAGAGAACAATACAAAAAATCAATGAAACAAAGAGTTGGTTCTTTGAAAAAATCAACAAGATAGACAAACCACTAGCCAAATTAACCAAAGGCAAAGAGAGAGCACCCAAATTCACAAAATCAGAAATGAAAAGGGAGACATAACAACAGACAATGAGGAAATCCAGAGAATCATCAGATCATACTTCAAAAACCTGTACTCCACAAAAATGGAAAACCAGGAAGAAATGGACAATTTTCTGGATAAATACCAAATACCAAAATTAAATCAAGACCAGATAAACCATTTAAATAGACCAATAACCCCTAAAGAAATAGAAACAGTCATCAAAAGTCTCCCAACTAAAAAAAGCCCAGGACCAGATGGTTTCAGTGCAGAATTCTACCAGACTTTCAAAGAAGAACTAATACCAATACTCTTCAAAGTGTTCCACACAATAGAAACAGAAGGAACACTACCAAACTCTTTTTATGAGGCTACAATTACCCTGATATCCAAACCACACAAAGATGCAACAAAGAAAGAGAACTACAGACCAATCTCCCTCATGAACATTGATGCAAAAATACTCAACAAAATATTGGCAAACCGAACCCAAGAATACATCAAAACAATCATCCATCACGACCAAGTAGGATTCATCCCAGGGATGCAAGGATGGTTCAACATACGGAAATCAGTCAATGTAATATACCATATAAACAAACTGAAAGAAAAAAACCACACGATCATCTCCCTAGATGCTGAAAAAGCCTTTGACAAAATCCAACACCCCTTCATGATAAAGGTCTTAGAAAGAATAGGAATACAAGGAACATTTCTAAACATAATAAAAGCAATTTATAGCAAGCCAATAGCAAACATCAAATTAAATGGAGAGAAACTCAAAGCGATACCACTAAATTCAGGAACAAGACAAGGCTGTCCACTCTCCCCATATTTATTCAATATAGTACTAGAAGTTCTAACTAGAGCAATAAGACAACAAAAGGAGATCAAAGGGATACAAATTGGAAAGGAAGAAGTCAAACTTTCACTATTTGCAGATGATATGATAGTATACAAAAGTGACCCCAAAAACTCTACCAAGGAACTTCTACAGCTGATAAACTCCTTCAGTAAAGTGGCAGGATACAAGATCAACTCAAAAAAATCAGTAACCCTCCTATACACAAATGATAAAAGGGCTGAGAAAGAAGTCAGAGAAACATCACCCTTTACAATAGCCACAAATAATATAAAATACCTTGGGATAACACTAACTAAACAAGTGAAAGACCTTTTTGATAAGAACTTTAAATCTCTAAAGAAAGAAATTGAAGAAGATATCAGAAAATGGAAGGATCTCCCATGCTCATGGATAGGTAGGATTAACATAGTAAAAATGGCAATCTTACCAAAAGCAATCTACAGATTCAATGCAATCCCCATCAAAATCCCAACACAATTCTTCACAGACTTGGAAAGAAAAATACTCAACTTTATATGGAAAAACAAAAGACCCAGGATAGCTAAAAGAATCCTATAGGATAAAGCAACCCTTGGAGGCATCACCATCCCGGACCTCAAACTCTACTATAGAGCTATAGTAATAAAAACAGCTTTGTACTGGTATAAAAACCGACATACGGACCAATGGAATCGAATTGAAGACCCTGACATTAATCCATGCACATATGAACACCTGGTTTTTGACAAAGGAGCCAAAACTATACAATGGAACAAAGAAAGTATCTTCAACAAATGGTGCTGGCATAACTGGATGTCAATATGTAAAAGATTACAAATAGATCCCTATCTGTCACCATGCACAAAACTCAAGTCCAAGTGGATCAAAGACCTAAACATAAATCCAGTTACACTAAACTTAATAGAAAAGAAAATAGGAAGCACTCTTGAACGCATTGGCACTGGAGACCATTTCCTAAATAAAACACCGACAGCACAGACCCTGAGCACAACCATTAATAAATGGGACCTCTCGAAACTGAGAAGCTTTTGCAGGGCAAAAGACACAGTCAATAAGACAAAAAGACAGCCAACAGATTGGGAAAAGATCTTCACCAACCCCACATCTGACAGAGGATTGATCTCCACAATATATAAAGAACTCAAGAAACTAGACATCAAAGCACTGAACAGTCCAATTAAAAAATGGGCTAAAGAGCTAAACAGAGAATTCACAAAACAAGAACTACAAATGGCTGAAAGACATTTAAAGAAATGCTCAACATCCTTAATCATCAGAGAAATGCAAATCAAAACGACTCTGAGATACCACCTTACACCTGTTAGAATGGCTAAGATCAAAAACACCAATGACAACCAATGTTGGAGAGGATGTGGAGCAAAGGGAACACTCCTCCACTGTTGGTGGGAATGTAAACTTGTACAACCACTGTGGAAATCAGTATGGCGGTTTCTCAGAAAATTAGGAATCGAACTACCTCAAGACCCAGCCATCCCACTCTTGGGCATATACCCAAAGAATGCTGATACATACCATAAAGATACATGCTCAGCTATGTTCATAGCAGCACTATTTGTAATAGCCAGAACCTGGAAACAACCTAGATGCCCATCAACGGAAGAATGGATGAAAAAATGTGGTACATATACACAATGGAGTACTACTCAGCAGAGAAAAACAATGAAAGCATGAAATTTGCAGGCAAATGGATGGAACTAGAAAAAATCATCCTGAGTGAGGTAACCCAAACCCAGAAAGACAGTTATGGTATGTACTCACTCATTGGTGGATTCTAGATATAAAATGAACAATCAGACCACAACCCATAGAACCATAGAGGCTATATATATAGCATGGAGGTCCCTAGGATGACTGTGGAATATAATAAATTTCAGTTTTACTCAATTATTGAAAAAAAATAGCCAAATGAATGGAAACACATGAACTATGAACCAAAGGCTGAGGGGCTCCCAGCTGGATCAGGCCCTCTGAATAGGTGAGACTGTTGATTGGCTTGATCAGTTTGGGAGGCATCTAGGCAGTGGGACCAAGTCCTGTGCTCATTGCATGAGTTGGCTGTTTGAAACCAGGAACTTATGCAGGGACACTTGGCTTAGTCTGGGAGGAAGGACTGGACCTGCCTGGACTGAGTCTACCAAGTTGATCACAGTCCTCGGGGGAGGACTTGTCCTGGAGGAGGTGGGAATGGAGGGTGGGCTGGGGGTAAGGGGAGGGCGTGGGAGGGGGGAGAATAGGGAACCCATGGCTGATATGAACTGAATGGTATTGTAAAATAAAAAATATATATCACAAAAAAAAGAAATAAAAAAAGAAAAAAAAAACAACTTCAGAACCTATCTATCAGATCAAGTGCCATATCCTATTATGTTAAACACCAAAATGGTTCAAAATAAAATACATTAAATGCACAGTTGATCTTGCCCTCCAATGGTAAACATCTAAAATAAACAGTGAAGTGTGATTGGATAGATGGAAAACTACAACAAAATCCACCCATGAAACTGACAATAATCTTTTTTATATCAAAGATTTCCTAACACTTGAATAACCAGCTACTCTTACAAACATGTAATTTATCTGTATAAGTGGGACAAAGGGATATTTATATACAAGACAACTATTTTCCTTCCATCTAATTACTCCTGCTCAATGGGAGGTATGGGTGAAGAAGAGTTTGGTTAACTGTCACCCTGGAGACCTCACAAATCTGTTCCTGGAGGAAGCAAAGAAGGCAAGTTGCTAGGAGAAAAAAGTAGGTTATTACCACTGGCTCTATGAATGGGGCTGGCCATGGGAAGGGCAAAGACTGTCAGAAAGAATGGAACAGAGATGTGCCCTGGTTGTACTGGAGAAGTTCCTCAGAATATTTGTGGAATGACTCAATATTAGTTTCTACCAGGCCAGATTTGTTGATACAGTAGCAGCACTCTCTCCCCAGGAACATGTAGCTGTCTGTTAAACAGATGGAACAGATTTATACCTTGGTGTGATAGCAAAGTCTGTGGCTTTAGGTTAAAAGGCATGAATATTGAGGGAAAAATATAGCCTAGAAGACAAAAGAGAAAAAGTTGAATAGCAAGACACAAGAACAGATAGGTTTAACCATCATGGCCCCTCATTGGGACATTCTGGAAAACCAGAGGGTGGAGGGTCCCAGTTGCTAGACAGACCATTCATCCTGGGTAATGATGAATCCTGCTTGAACCTGAAGAGGTAGTACCATATTTGGTGTCCCAGGAGCTTGGCAGCTGAAGGGGTGGTGAGGATCACAGTATAGGCTCTAGAGACTTAGAAGACAACTGTTTGAGAAGTATTGGTCCCCAGGGGAGAGTAGGGTGGGCTCAGGAGCAGTTGGGTCTGTTGGCATGGGGGCAGGGAGATAGCTGTCAGCATGTGAACCAAGAAGGGACCCTAGAAGAGAGAAGTAGGGTAGGTATCTGGCCAATGGAGGAGTCTGAGCCAAGAAGTGGTGGTTGAGGAGGAACAGCCTTCCATAAAGGAGCTCAAAAGGGTGTAGGCCTGTAGGAGAACATGGTATGGCTCAGAGGTAGGGAGGGAGGATGGAAGGCCAAGACAAAATGAGTTCATTGGAGAGTTTGGTGAATTGTTGTTTGATGAGTCCATTGGTACTCTTAACCCTTCCTGAAGATTGTGGGCAGCAGGGGAAGTGGAGTATCTAGAGATATTGAGGACTTCAGATACTAGCTTGAAGACTCTAGAAGTAAAAGCTGGGCCATTGTCCATTTCAATGGTCTGTGGCACACTCAACAGAGAGATGATGTGTTCAAGCAGTAACTGAGCCACCATATCTGCGGCTTCCCTGGAGGTGAGGAATGCCTCTATTCATTCTGAAAAAGTGTCAACAAGAGTTAGGAGATAGTAGAGCTTTTTATGATGGGCATGTGGGTGAAGTCAACCTGCCAGTCCTTGCTCAGTTGGTGTTCTCAGAGCTGGTGCAAAGTTTGGCATATCTGGAGGCCCCCCTGAAGGTTGGCCTTGGTATATGTCTGGCAAGAGGAGCTGACCTAGAATATATGGGCTTGAAGATGGTTGGGATCAATGAGGGGCTCTAAGAAATAGAACAAAGCTTTGGGCCTGTATGTAAGGTGTGGCAGATGTCTGAAATGATGGAAAGTACCTTATCCTGGGAAAGGATGAGACAGTTATTTCTGTAGAACCATTTGTCTTTTGCCTGTGTGGCCCCTTTATTCAGGAGTTCATCCCTTTCCATTCATTGATAACAGGGCTGATGGATGTCAAAAACAAAATATGTCCTGTGGATCCAGTGGAGCTAGAGACCAGTTTCTGGGCTGCTGAATCAGCCCTGGCATTGCCTAATGGCACTGGGTCCTTGGAGAACTGATGTGTCCAGCAGTGGATTATGGCTACCTCTGCAGGGAGCTGGAGGACCTCCAAAAGCTTGGCTATATGGGGTCCATTGACAATTGGAATACCCTTAGTGAGGTAGTCCCTTTCCTTCCAAAGGACAGAATAGGTATGGGCTATTAAAAAGGCATGTTTAGAGTCAGTATAGATGTCAGCCCACTGACCACTAACTATTTGGAGTGCTCTAGTCAAGGCAATTAATTCAGCCTTTCATGAAGAGGTCCATACCAGGTCACTTCAACCATTTTAGTGGAGGTGAACATTGCATAAGCTGCCTGGTGGCTTCCTGATTTGTCTATAAGAGATCTTCTTTCAACAAAGAGGGTGAGTTGGGGGTCTGTGAGGGGTTAATCTAATCTAGGAGATCAGGCTAAGGTGAATGCAAGGCCACTATAACCTCTGAGAAAGAGTGGGAGGGGGTAACAGGGAAAGAAGGGACAGGGGGAGGGTTGCAAGATTTAGGGCAGGGCTGGAGGCCAAGACAATTTGGGGGTTTTCTAGAAACAGTAAATGAAAGACCTGGACCCATGAAGGCCCAAGGAGTGAAAGAGAAGAATGATTCAGAAGGTCTGAGAGGTGCTGGGCAGAGTATACAGTGATCAGCTGAAACAGGGTGATTTTGAGGGCCTCTCAGGTGAGTTTGCTGCTTATAGGGCCTAAAACATGGCTGCTGTCCACACACAGTGGCCTCTAGCTGTTTGGACAGGAAAGCAACAGCCCAATTTGAAGGCCCAGCCAGTTGGGCTAGAACCCTGGGAACCACTCCCACACTTCCATCTGTAAAGAGGTGGTAGGGGTGAGTGGAGTCCAGGAGAACTAGACCATTAGGAGGGCAGTGAAAGAGAAGTGGAAGCAGATGGTGGCCAGATGGCTGAGGGGCCTTGTGGGGGTCTCTCTAGCTCCCTGGTACAGGGGCTTGGCTATGATGGCAAAGTTAGGGATCCAGTGACAGAAGAATCCCATCAGGCCCCCAAATGAGAGAATCTGGTGTGTGTGGTTGGGTGCTGCAAGTCCTGCAGGGCTCTGACTTGATCAGAGGTGAGGGTCTTAGACCCTGGCGTGAGTTGAATGCTCAAATACACAACAGCAGGAGAGCACAGTTGAACCTTAGGTGGGGAAACATGGTATACCAGAGAGCAAAGGTAGTTTAGGAGCAAAGAGGTGGCCCACTGGGATAGAGACAGGGATATTGGAGAAATTATTTTGGCCACTCCACGTAGTTAAAAGGATATTTATTTAATGGCATAACTCACAAATTAAGTAATAGGTAGGTCGCAGGGTCTGGGGAAGGTGTATTGCAGTCCAGCGGTGTTCTCTGGAGCTCTGCTCAGTCAACCTCCACCGTTCAGCGTCCCGGCACAGAGAGCACACAGAGAGAGCGTTGGCCCATCCAGCTCTGGGGTCTCCAGGCGCCTCCCCTGGCTCCGCCTTGTAGGTGTGACAGTTGCCAGAGTCTCAATAGGGGTTGGAACTTCCAGATCCAAGCTGGAATGGCTACCCACTACATAGGGAAGGCTACAAAGCAGGAGGTTGTCAACATACCGGAGAAGTGTGCTAGGACTGGGTCAAAGGTGGAAAAATCTCGGGCCAAGGCTAGGCCAAAGAAATGGGGACTATTCCAAAAAAAAACCCAAGGGAGAACAGTCTATGTGAGCTGTCTGGTGGACCATGTATCAAGGTCCTCCCAGGTGAAGGCAAAGAGGAAATATGAGTTAGGGTGTAGAGGGACAGTGAAAAAAAAAAAGGTATCTTTTAGGTTCAGGATGGTAATGTGGAAAGTTGTAAGGGGAATGTTAGCCACTAAGATGTAAGGGTTAGTGATCACTGGGTGGGTCAGGTAACTGTCTCATTAATGAGGCAGAGGTCCTGAACTAAGTGGTAAGCACCAGAGAGCTTATGCATAGGGAGAATGACGATGTTGCAAGGTGAGTCCATAGGGATTAACAACAGTCCTTGAGATAGGAGGTGGGTAATAATGGATCTAAGGCCTCAGCAATGGCTTTCAGAAATAGGCAACTGGGTTCTGGAACGGAAGCAGGAGAGGTCCTTAAGGCAAACTAAGACTGGCCGGCAGTGTAAGTAAGTAAGTAAGTAAGCAAGTAAGTAAGCACCAAGATGGAGATATCCCATACTTGGGGGTTGATTGAGTCTGGGAGAGTAAGGACAGGTCAGTCTGGGGTAGGGACCTGTGAGGCAATTAAGGGAAGAAGATGAGAGTCAGAAGAGAGTGTGGGGCCAAGGAGAGGGTAGCTTCAAAATGGCTGAGGATATCACAGCCAAGTAAAGGTACTGAACAAATGGGTATGAGTAGAAAAGGGTGTGAGAAGAATTGTCCTGAAGGAATGCAGAGAAATGGCAGGGTCTTAGGCAGAAAAGAGGGGCTCATATGTACCCCATGACAAAAATTGGCAAGGAAACCATGGAACTCAAGTGAGAGGTCAAGACAGAAAAAGTAGCGCCTGCATTCACCAGGAAGGTGATTGACTTACCCGTTACCTGGAGTGTTACCCTAGGCTTGGCAAAGGTGATGGGAGTCTCTGAGTCTGGGTGAGTTTATTCTTCCACCAGACTAAGGAGCTTGAAGTCTCAGATGCCTATGCTGGTGGGTGGACCCCCATGGCATGGCATAGAGGACAAGTCTGCATGGGGACACTTTTGTCTTCCAGGGCTGACAGGGCATGGCCTTTTTAGTGGCTGAGGGTTAGGGCAGCATTGGGGATCAGTGCCACATTTGAAGCAGGCTCCACATGGAACCAACTTTGGCTGGGCCCAGGCAGGATGGTGCCTTGTGGATTTCCTCTGTTCCCTCTTCAGGAGTGCCAGTGTCCTCACGGCAGCTGCCAAGGCATGAGCTTGGAGCATAGCCTTCTGTTGCAACCAAGTCTGCCAGGAAGATTCAACTCTCAGGCATTAAAAACCTTAAAAGCCATTGTCACCAATTCTTGTACAGAAGTTTGGGGACTATCTGCAGCTTTTTAAATTTTTCTTCTTAACGCAAACAATATTAGGTCCAGCCTATATTGTTTGCTCCCAGAGTCCGCAGAAGAGTCTACCAACCAGCTGAGGATTCTAATCTGAGGGATATTTAGTCCATTTACTTTATTCTTCTATGGCAATTCTATCTGCACAGTTTCTTTTCTTCTCTCTTACTTAGCTGCTCTTGGTCCCTCCTGCTCTCAGTCCCTCCTGCTCTCAGTCCCTTCTGCTGTTCTCTCATCATTCTACCTAGTTCTTTCCATATCTGTCCTCATCTTTGTTCTTCTCCATCAATCTCTTCTTCCAGTGCTCTCCGAGAACCAGTATACATACCCACACAGTAATTCTTTGGCAAAGTAATATGAGGCTTGAAGTTTTCAGGGTCTCAGAGAAAGGTGATAAGGACCCACACATAAAGCAATTAATTGTTAGCTTCCAATTACAACCCAAAAGGGGAGTGACTAAAGAGGAGCTCTCTGGTAGGGTCAACTAAAGGCTAAGATCATTAGGGAATTTATGTGCTCAAACTATAATCTAGAAGTGGCTAGATAGAATGTTAGGGGTCTGTAAGTCACAAGAAAGTAAACTGTCTTTGGCGCCACTTTTCCCACTCATCCCAGCTGCAGCTGCTTTCTGATAGGGAGGGGGACATATGTTAGGTGGCTAAGCAACCTCTGTCAGAGCGTGTAGTATTTGGTTAGTAAAAGCACTTTCACTCAGAGTGATTGCTGAGGAGAAAATCTAGGATAGCACATGGCTGAGGAGGAATAAAAACTTAATTTGCACAAGAAAGAAGCTTGGCACCTATTGCCTGCCTGGCCTGGAGGCAATCTCCTTGGGTCAGTGGGAAGTAACTGCCTTAACTCAGTATCTAGCAAATGGCTAAAACTTCATCCCAGGAATGTGAGCAGTAAATCTCTTAAATTAGGGTCTTGTGTAAATAACCCGTGGTGAAGGTAAGGAGTTGAGGATTTAATTGTTAGTGGTTCTTTTCTCTATTTGTGAGTGAGATGAGCTAATGTTTATCTATGTGCAGTTTTGTCCTTGGAAAAAGTTATCTTTGCTGAAATACTTTTGTCTGGAGAATGGCCCTAGCCATATATATGTTAATGAAAAATAAACGCAGCTGGGGACAGTTGTCAATTACCCTAAACGTACAGGGAAAGTTGTGCCCAAGATTGAGATGCAATCGTGAGATTACATGTACACATAATATGGAGATGCATGGTAAGTGGGGAGACTCATATCTGTTATTGCACAAGAAGTTTACAACAAGAGACAGCCAGTTCATTCAAAAGGCAGTAATTCCATAACACCTTGTGTGATGGTTTCCTCTAACAGAACACTTAGTTCTGATAGGTTGACCTTCTGAACACTAGTTGTCACTGCTGTATACTCTCATGGATCTTCACTACCAGTGGCTCTCAATACTTTCTAATATCAGGTGACAACTGAGAAATGTAATGGGTAGCCAGGACCATGGCTCCTGCTAGGGAGGCTGGATCAAGGTGGGTAGAGTAGGCAGGTAGGATCCCAACATGGTAGGGTAGAAGAGCAGACAGAAACAGAGAGATAGGATCTGTTTTAGGTGGAGCCGGCAGGCCAGCATGGCCAGACCAAATGCCAGGAGAGCCTAGTGAGTCTTAAGAAACCAATGAAAATATTTTTTTAAAAAGGCAAAGTGGGTACCTTTCTGAATACCCTGTCAAAGTATGCCACTAAGAGAGCACACCATGCTGGTCAGTGGTGGTACATACCTTTAATCCCAGCACTTGGGAAGCAGAGCCATGTGGATCTCTGTGAGTTCGAAGACAGCCTGGTCTGGGTCCTGAGATTCAGGACAGGCACCAAAACTACACAGATAAACCATGTCTGGAAAAACAAAACAAAAAAACAACAAAGAAGAGAATACACCACAAAGAAAAGAGTTGGTATAAGAGATTTATTAGGGGATGGGGAGAGTGAAAAAAGCGAAAGGCAAAGAAAAGAGTTGGTATAAGAGATTTATTAGGGGATGGGGAGAGTGAAAAAAGCGAAAGGCTATCTTGGAGTGAAGACTTGAAAGAGGCAGGTAGACAAACAAACAAAAAATAGGGAAGAGACAAGAGGAAGAAGAGAGGTGGGAGGTGCCTGTGACTTAGGCAGCTCAGTTGGAGTGCAGGGCTCAGGGTCAGTGCCTGGTTGAAAAGGCACCTGGAGCCACCTCAAACCTGGCCAATAAAACCTGGGGTGTTGATCACTGGCTCCAGAGGGAAGATAGGGAGTGCAGAGCTCACAAACCCTGGATAAGGGAGCTCAAACCATTTGTTTTGGGCATATGGTGTGAGACAGCCCCAATTTGAATACATTTTTGTAGCAGACACCCCAGGCAGGGGTGACTGAGGATTGGGTTTAGAGCCAGTGTTGCCCATTTCCAAGCCTGTGCCAGAGACAAAAGACTAGGGTGAGGCATCCCACACCAAACTTTTGTAGTCTCAGAGTTCAAACTTGTCAGGCAACCATTCTGCTACTGAGATATATCTCCAGCCTTATAGGTGACAGAAAAATGGGGATACTTGAGGAATGATGGATTTGATTCTGGAGTCTTGGAGTTGGCAGCAGCCATGATCACTCTGAAAAACAGAAATACATCAGGAGAAAGCACTTTTAACCAGAAACAACAGACAAATGGAGTCCTTCTACATATGTGGTAAAAACATTCAGGTAGCAGGCTGGGCTTGGAACTAGACAAGGCTGTCTTCTGTGGAATCTTTGTACTAAACCTTGACCTATACATTTAGGGTTTGATATGCTGTGAAAGACATTAACTAGAAGTTTTAACAATGCTGCCATCTCCCAAAAGGTCCTATATGACTAATCCAACAAAGCAAGTGGCTGTCATAAACCAGCAAAGCTTGCCATTTTCTCCTTCTACCCAAAGCTGTGATGTACCCTAATATTGGCAGATGTGATGACATGAATGGCAAGAAACACACCAGAACTTGCACTTCAGAACATTTGGTAAACCATATACTCAATGCAGTGTTAACTTCCCTTCATTCTGTTAAGAATAATAATCCAAATAGTGCTGAGAGGAATGAAACATGCCTTTAAAAAGCAAAGTCAGATGATTGTTCATGAAAGAGTGGCCACCTGAAATGTCATTTGTTTTAATCACATTTTCTGTTGAAAAACAAGAGCTAGGAAAATATTTCTTCTACTCTTTTT
This sequence comes from Peromyscus leucopus, assembly GCF_004664715.2. Lineage (NCBI taxonomy): Eukaryota > Metazoa > Chordata > Mammalia > Rodentia > Cricetidae > Peromyscus > Peromyscus leucopus. The sequence goes on from NC_051077.1 coordinate 56,137,545, forward strand.
CATTCCATCTTCAAATGAAGAAACTATTACACTATCCAATAGTTCTACATGTCTTTGATCTCCATAATTGGGAGGTCTCAGAGGTAGGAGGATCAAAATTTCAAGGTCATCTTTGTCTATATAGCCAGTTGCCTGGAATATATAAGACCCTGACTCCAAAAAAAAAAAAAATAAAGGAAAGGAAGCATGGGAAGAAGGAAGGGAGGAAAGAGGAAGGGAGGGAGGGGAAAGGCTAGAGGAATGTGTGGCTGGTATCTGTAGTCTAAGGTAGACTGGTAGCAGTGCACCAAGTGAGTAGTAAGATTAGTAGTTTAGCTGGGTGGTTGTGGTGCATGCCTTTAATCCCAGCACTCAGGAGGCAGAGCCAGGCTGATCTCTATGTGTTTGAGGCCAGCCTGGTCTACAGAGCAAGATCCAGGACAGGCACCAAAACTATACAGAGAAGCCCTGTCCAAAAAAGAAAAAGAAAAAAAAAAAAAGAAAAGAGAAAAAGAAAGAAAAAAAAGAAGGAAAGAAAGGAAAGAAAAGATCAGTGGTTGAAAGGGATAAATAACTCCTTGGTGCCTCTTAGACTTTCCTGCTCTATGTCTCATCACTAGCTCTGAGAAGTCACAGCCTTGGTCTACCCAACTTGCTGTGCATGGGAATCTCTGAGAAGTCACAGCCTTGGTCCACCCAACTTTCCATGCATGAGGATCTCTGGGACAGATTTATTGATATGTTGGTTGAATAGAAAAAGAAGAGTTCAAATATTCACAAAGACATTTAAGGACTAAAAACATTTTTAGAACATACTAAGGTTGAGGTAATCCTTTCTGATACTGTTAGTGCCTGGAGCTGCCAAGTATAACATTCTGCAACCTTCAGAAAACAGTTTACACTGTAGGCTTGAAACTTACATTTGTAAAAGAATTGTTTAAACCAATGGGTCACCTACAAATTTTAAAAAATGTTAAAAAGTGATATTATGAAAATATTTTAAAACAAAAAATTTTAAAGGTACCACTAACAGAGGAGATAGATGATTAATAAAATTATAGATATTTCAGTGAAATTCAACTTAATAGTAAGCATTAGTTAGAAAGCAAAAAGGACAGAAATTGAAGCAGTAATTAAATGCCTCAAATGGAAACTCACATATGTGTAATGATTTAATACAGTTACTGAAATATCATGTGTATAGCACTGAAGAGGTGAAAATCAGACTGGAGAATGAAAGGCTTTTCAGTGTCAACAACAGGAAATTATTTTTCAAGATTCTTTGAAATATGTCTTAAATATATATCATGAACCCCCTAGAATCCTCATTGTCAAACATGCTTCTAAGTTCAAGAAAGCATTCTTGAAGGCTGAGTGATGTCATTAGTGTAAACTAATTAATTAGTGTAAACTAATTAGTGATGTCATTAGTGCAAACCCTGGCTTCTAATCCCAGTGCCACAGAGCAAAATAAACATATATATTTTTGAGCCACCCTTGTCCTTTTTGTTCCCTAGAAACCTTATTAATTCAAACATACACCTAAATTATGTTAACCTCTGAAATTTGAGAGACTCCAGGGAAGAATTGCAGTGTTCTTGTTTGATCCACTTGAGGACTTTGCAGTGGGGCAGACTGACTCCCTGGCAAGGGCCTCTGCAGTGGCTAGAGATCAGCCTTAGAAGGAAGGGTCCTATACCCACTGCCATGAGCTGGTCTGTGCTGCTTCTTAGGCACAGTGTGCACACTACACAGTGATCTCACCTGGCTGATCCTCCAGTAGAAATACTCTGAGACAGTAGCTAAATGTTTCTTGAAAAGATAAGCCGAAGATGCTCAGAAGCCTCTACTTACTATGTTACATGACCATGCAGAGTTTGTTGTATGGAGGGACAAAGAATTGTATGTCCTGGAAAGAAGATCAATGTGGAGAAAAGGAAAGCAACAGTCTCAGGAATGCAAAGGGTACTCCACAATGGGGTATTCTCTTCCCCTTTTGCCTTCAGAGGTCCCACTAAACACCCATAGAATGTTTTCAACCCTTTGCACTTTTGCAACAGTTGCAAAATTCAGAGTGGAGGGTTGGGATGGAATGAGGGAAGGTGTATGTGTGAGCAGGAAGCAATCCTTGAGAAGCAACCTCTTACAGAGTGTTGCTGGAGGGTTTCTCTCCAGGTTCCCCAAGCCCCACAGTCCCACAATCCACTTATAAAATAATCACTCAGACGCTTATATCACTTATAAACTGTATGGCCATGGCAGGCTTCTTGCTAACTGTTCTTTTATCTTAAATTAACCCATTTTTATAAATCTATACCTTGCCACGTGGCTGGTGGCTTACCAGAGTCTTTACATGCTGCTTGTCCTGGAGGTGGCTGCAGTGTCTCTCCCCTCAGCCTTCCGCTTCCCAGAATTCTCCTCTCTCCTTGTCCCACCTACTTCCTGCCTGGCAACCTACTTCCTGCCTGGTCACTGGCCATCAGTGTTTTATTTATATAGAATGATATCCACAGCAACAGAGTGCTGCTTTTCTAATCTACTTAAACTCAAGGACTCACCTTCACTTACACCATTAACAATGCAACAATTCAGTACTGATGGGGCGGGTCATTATCTCTCAGTTCAGGAATAATGGGTCCCCTATAACTGCACTGATTTGTCTGTCCTCTTCACAGGACTACTGCCCTGCTTCTTCTCAGAGCATAGCTTGAGACTCCATCCTGTTTTCCACACCGAGGGAGTTTCTCAAGGCAGGCTGTACATTCCTGACAGTTGGAGGGAGGGGGAGGGAGGGGGAGGGAGGGGGAGGGGAGGGAGGGGGAGGGAGGGAGAGAGAGAGAGAGAGAGAGAGAGAGAGAGAGAGAGAGAGAGAGAGAGAGAGAGAGATGCTTGGCAGGGTTGTTTCATTGGCTTTCCCTCCACAATAGACATCACGAAAGAGCATTCCAGATTCTGGATTTGACCTACTGCAGTCCTGAGGCAAATAAGAAATCCGTGAGATGTTCCTTATCTCAAATGTTGCCTCCCATGCTCTCTATAGCTCAGAGTTTCCTAACAACTTGCTGTGGATATTGCTCTATATAAATAAAACACTGATGGCCAGTGACCAGACAGGAAGTATAGGTGGGACAAGGAGAGAGGAGAATTGGGGAAACAGGAAGAAGAGGGGAGAGACACTGCAGCCACCACCAGGACAAGCAACATGTAAAGATGTCGGTAAGCCACGAGCCACGTGGCAAGGGATAGATTTATAGAAATGGGTTAATTTAAGATATAAGAACAGTTAGCAAGAAGACTGCTATGGTTATACAATTTATAAGTAATATAAGCGTCTGAGTGATTATTTTATACGTGGATTGAGGGACTGCAGGGCTTGGTGGAACCTGGAGAGAAGCCCTCCAGCAACACAACTTGTCAACCCAAGGTTCAAAGGCTTGTTGAATTATGGCTGCTCCTTAATGTGAAAATGCTACAAAGTTGACGTTCAAGTGTTGGTGTTGTGCAGTCATGTTTGCAAACCCCTTGTTTTAGGGAGGGTTCTGTTGTTGCAAAAAAGCAAGTTATGGTGGAAAGGGTTTATTTGGTTACATTTCTGTGTTGTTGTTCATCACCTAAGGAAGTTGGGACTAAACTCAAACTAAACTCAAGGCAAGAACCTGGGGGCAGGAACTGATGCAGAGGTCCTGGAGAGGGACTGTTTACTGGCTTGCTTCCCATGGCTTACTCAGTCTGCTTTCTTATAGAACCCAGGAAAGCCAAGACCACTAGCGTTGGATGGCACCAACCACAATGGGCTAGGCCCTCCCCACCAATCACTAATTAAGAAAATGCCACTTTAAGGGCCTCTATCATCTTTACAAACTTATTTTTAAGGTGATATTTTTGTTTCATCTGTGTTGAGATGTTTAGGTCTTGCTGCTGTAGCACCACTAGGTTCTGGTGGTGCCACATTGTTTTTTATATTGTTGAATGTATTCTTTTTTTAATTAAGAAATTTTTTATTCATTTTACATACCAACTGCAGATCCCTCTCTCTTCTTTCCTCCTGCCCTCAAGCCTTCCCCACCCCAGTCCACTCCCCATTGCCTCCACCAACAAGGTAAGGCCTCCCATGGGGAGTCAGCAGAGCCTGGTACATTCAGTTGAGGAAGGTCCAAGTCCCCTCCCTGCATTAAGACTGTGCAAGGTGTCTCATCATAGGTAGTGGGCTCCAGATTGCCAGGGGGCTCCTTAAGCAGATTAAGCTACACAACAGTCTTTCTTATGCAGAGGGTCTAGTCCAGTCCCATGGAGGCTCCACAGCTGTTTGTCTAAAGTTTATGTGTTCCCACTAGCTTGGTTTGGTTGTCTCTTTAGGTTTTCCTATATGATCTTGATGCCCCTTGCTCATATAATCCCTCTTCCCGCTCTTCAACTGGACTTCTGGAGCTCAGCCTGGTGCTTGGCTGTGGATCTCTGCATCATCTGCTTCCATCAATTACTAGATGAAGGCTCTATGATGACATTATGCTCTGATCTGATTACTGAGGTAAGCCAGTTCAGGCATCCTCTCGACTATTGCTAGTACTCTAAGCTGGGGTCATCCTTGTGGATTCCTGGGAACTTCCCTAGCACCTGGTTTCTCCCTAACCCAATGATGTGTCCTTTTATCATGGTATCTCTTTCATTATTCTCCCACTTTGTCCCATCTCATTTCCTTATATTCTCATCCCCACCCCATACCCTTTATTACCTTCCTTCATCCCCAGTTTATTCATGAAGATCTCATCTATTTCCCCTTCCCAGAGTGACCCATGCTTCCCTCTTAGGGTCCTCCTTGTTAACTAGCTCCTCTGGAGCTGTGGGTTGTAGTTTTATTATCCTTTGCTTTACATCTAATATCCACTTATGAGTGAGTACATACCATGTTTGTTCTTTTGAGTATGGGTTACTTCACTCAGGATGATATTTTCTAGTTCCATTAATTTGCCTGCAAATTTCATGATATCATTGTTTTTTTACTGCTGAATAGTACTCCATTTTGTATACGTACCACATTTTCTTTATCCATTCTTTGGTAGAGGGGTACCTAGGTTGTTTCCAGATTCTGGCTATTATGAATAATGCTACTATGAACATAGTTGAGCAAGTGTCCTTGTGGTATGGTTGAGTATTCCTTGAGTATATGCCCAGGAGTTGTATAGCTGGGTCTTGAGGTAGATTGATTTCCAATTTTTAATTGAAGCCCTTTTTCTAGAATTAGTTAGTACTCTATATGACCATTCATATCTTAACAAAGTTTAAAATGTATATATATCTATATATATTAATCTTGTAAATTTTGATATAAAATTAATATTTTAAGAAAAGTTTAAAAATCAGAATAGAATCAAAGATTTGAGATTAGTAATAGAATAGTCCCTTAATTAATTTGTTTTTTCCTGTCCCATAGCAGAAGATGGCTCTTTTCTTCTGGCATGATACAGGGAGTTTGCATTTTCCTTTTAACAACATGCTTGAGTTTAAAGAAAAAGAGAGCCATTCTCCAACTCCAAATTCAGCTTTAAATTTTAATTGAACTGGGACTATTAGAAGACCAATAGTGTTAAATTTCATTAGAGAAGAGAAGAAACAAACATTTAGGAAGACTTATAAAATTTTTTAGATGGTATACCCATACACCATTTTACTCTGTTTCCTGGGATAGATGATTTGTCCCTTTTCTTCAGTTGTCTCATTTGTCCAGTCTTCTTCATTTTCATTAACCTTCAATCTTCTAAAAGACAAAAACAAAAACCTTTCCCCAAGACTAATTTTGGGGATGTTCCTTTTTGGCAAGTTATTATCTGATTAAATGAAAAGGCATGTGTTACTGGTATAAGTTAGTTTAAATTGGATGTTCATGCTGGTTGATGAACTATCACCTCCTCTAATTAAGAGGTCTCTCTTGTTCAAATTGAACCTTTATCAATTTTGATGGTACCCACAGCTTATCTTCTGCTGTAGAAACAAAAGCAAAACCTCATCCCGAATGTAACACATATCCTGGTTTCCATTCTGAGGTCAGCACATCCTTAAAGTATACAGGCTGATTTAATTTTGTAGTTTTTTCTATTATCCAATGTCTCTCTGCAGCTGTTTTTCCTTTCTCATTGGCACTGAGAAAATTCAAATTTAATAGAGCATTATGCAGTCTATATCTGGGGGTTTTTGTTACCCCTTTCTGTTTATTTAGCATATCCTTTAGAGTTCTGTTTGATCTTTCTATAACTGCTTGACCTGTAGGATTATGTGGTATACCTGTAACATGCCTTATATTGTAATAAGCAAAAAACTGTTTCATTTTAACAGAGACATATGAAGCATTGTCAGTTTTGATTTGTGCAGGTATGCCCATGATGGCCATAACTTCTAGCCAATGAGTGATTACAGAATCAGCTTTTTCAGAACTCAAAGCAGTTGCCCATTGAAATCCTGAATAAGTATCAATGATATGGTGCACATATTTCAATCTTCCAAATTCTGCAAAGTGAAACACGTCCATCTGCCAGATTTCATTCCTCTGAGTACCCTTTGGGTTACATCCTGCTGGTAATGGCATTTGATTGTAGAAGGAACAAGTAGGACATTTCTTTACTATTTCTTAGGCATGTTGCCAGGTTATGACAAAATCCTTTTTTAAACCTTTACTATTGACATGATGTTTTTTTGATGAAATTCTGAGGCCTCCAGCACATTTCCTATCAATAATTTATCAATCTCATCATTGCCTTGTGCTAGAGGGCCTGGCAGACCAGTATGGGATTGGGTGTGAGTTATATATAAAGGATGACTCCTGATTGTATCTTGTAATTGAATAAGTAGTGAAGTTAATTCTGAAGCATCAGGGATAAATTCTGCAGTCTCAATATGTAATACTACTCTTTCAGCATACTGAGAGTCAGTTACTATGTTGAGAGGTTCTGAAAAATCCATTAATACCAACAAAATAACATACAATTCTGATTTTTGAACTGAATTATAAGGACTTTGAACGACTTTACTTAAATTTTCTGATTCGTAACCTGCCTTTCCTTGTTTGTTGGCATCTGTATAAAATGTATGAACTCCAAATATGTTTTTTTTCCCACACAATTTGAGGCAAGATCCAATCAGCTCTCTTTATAAGATCAATTCTATCACTTTTGGGATATTTGCTGTTAATTTCTCCCAAAAAATTACTGCAAGCTCTTTGCCAAGGTTCACTTTCCATCCATAATTTTTCAATGTCCTCTTTAGTTAAAGGTACGACAATTTCTGCTGGGTCTATTCCTGCTAATGGATGAAGTCTCAATTTTCCTTTTTAAATCACATCAGAGATTTTTCCACATAAGTTTTTAATTTTTTATTTGGTTTATTTGGTAAAAATATCCATTCCAATATCATATCTTCCCTCTGCATTAATACTCCTGTAGGAGAATGCCTAGAAGGTAAAATAACCAAAGTGCAATTCAGCTTTGGATCAATACGATCCACGTGCCCTTCATATACTTTCTTTTCTACCAAGACTAATTCTTTCTCAGCTTCAGGTGATAATTCTCTTGGACTATTTAAGTCCTTGTCACCTTCTAAGGTTTTGAACAAATTATTCAGTTCATCATTTTTTACCCCAACAACAGTTCATAGATGAGAAATGTCTCCAAATAATCTTTGAAAGTCATTAAGAATCTGTAGTCTATCTCTCCTAATTTGCACGTTTTGGGGTCTAATGTTTTGTAGTTCTATTTTATATCCTAAATAATTAATAGGATCTCCTCTTTGTATCTTTTCAGGAGCAATTTGTAATCCCCAGCAAGGCAAAATTTTCTTACTTCTTCCAACATTCTTTCTAAAGTATCTACATTTGAGTCAGCTAGTAAAATCTCATCCATATAGTGATAAATTAATAGATTTAGGAAAATTTTTATGTATCACTTCTAATGGCTGTTGTACAAAATATTGGCACAGAGTTGGGCCATTCAACATTTCATGTGGGAGGAATGTTTCAACTGAAATGTTTCCACTGATTGAGAATTATTGTAAGTAGGCACTGTGAAAGCAAATCTTTCTCTGTCTTTTTCTTGTAAAGGTATTGAAAAGACACAGTCTTTTAAATCAATAACTATGAGAGGCCATCCTTTTGGTAACAGAGTAGGCAAAGGAATTCCAGATTGTAGAGAGCCCATTGGCTGAATTACTTTGTTAATTGCTCTAAGGTCTGTTACCATTCTCTATATACCAGATTTCTTTTTAGTAACTAATACAGGAGAATTCCAATGTTTGATTCTTCAATATGATGAGCATTTAACTGTTCTTCCATCAGCTCTTCTAAAGTCTGGAGTTTCTCTGTTGTTAAAGGCCATTGCTGAACCCATACAGGGTTGTCTGTTAACCATTTTAAAGGTAGAGCTGTTGGTGTCTTTGGAAGATCATCAGTTGTGCCCTGTTCTTGTATAATATGGATGGCTGGTGACTACTCATTAGAATTATATCTTCTAATATTTCTCTCAGAAACATGTGCTAGTTTATGATTTGTTTCTGAGAATGGAGGGATGTTAATCTGAGTATTCCATTGTTGCAACAGGTTTCGACCTCACAGGTTCATAGCTATGTTAGCCACATATGGTTTTAATTTTCCTCTCTGTCCTTCTGGACCTATACATTCGAGCCATCTTGCACTCTGTTTCACTTGAGATAATGTCCCAGTTCCTAACAGTTGAACGTTTACCTCCTGAACAGGCCAAGTTGGATGCCAAAATTCTGGTGCAATTATGGTAACGTCCGCACCTGTTTGTTTGTTTGTTTATTTAATATTTCAAATTTTTCTTTTATTTTTATTGTTTAAAATTAATTAATTTATTTTTCTATTATCAGCTGGATAGAGTATGTATTCTTATCTTAATAGTGCGATGTTTCATTGAGGTTTGCTCAATAATTGAGTAAAACCAAAATTTATTATTAGCCACAGTTGTCCTAGGGACCTCCATGCTATATATATAGCCTCCATGGTTCTGTGGGTTGTAATCCGATTGTTCTTTATTTTATATCTAAAATTCACTTATGAGTGAGTACATGCCATGACTGTCTTTCTGGGTTTGGGTTACCTCATTCAGGATGATTTTTTCTAGTTCCATCCATTTGCCTGCAAATTTCATGCTTTTGTTGTTTTTCTTTGCTGAGTAGTACTCCATTGTGTATATGCACCACATTTTTTTCATCCATTCTTCAGTTGATGGGCATCTAGGTTGTTTCCAGGTTCTGGCTATTACAAATAGTGCTGCTATGAACATAGCTGAGCATGTATCTTTATGGTATGAAGCATCATTCCTTGGGTATATGCCCAAGAGTGGGATGGCTGTGTCTTGAGGTAGTTCGACTCCTAATTTTCTGAGAAACCACCATACTGATTTCCACAGTGGTTGTACAAGTTTACATTCCCACCAACAGTGGAGGAGTGTTCCCTTTGCTCCACATCCTCTCCAACATTGACTGTCATTGGTGTTTTTGATTTTAGCCATTCTGACAGGTGTAAGGTGGTATCTCAGAGTCATTTTGATTTGATTTCTCTGATGATTAAGGATGTTGAGCATTTCTTTAAATGTCTTTCAGCCATTTGTGATTCTTGTTTTGTGAATTCTCTGTTTAGCTCTTTAGCCCATTTTTTAATTGGACTGTTCAGTGCTTTGATGTCTAGTTTCTTGAGTTCTTTATATATTGTGGAGATCAATCCTCTGTCAGATGTGGGGTTGGTGAAGATCTTTTCCCAATCTGTTGGCTGTCTTTTTGTCTTATTGACTGTGTCTTTTGCCCTGCAAAAGCTTCTCAGTTTCGAGAGGTCCCATTTATTAATGGTTGTGCTCAGGGTCTGTGCTGTTAGTGTTATATTTAGGAAATGGTCTCCAGTGCCAATGCATTCAAGAGTATTTCCTACTTTCTTTTTATTAAGTTTACATATTGAGATCCAGTTATGCCAGCACCATTTGTTGAAGATACTTTATTTTTTCCATTGTATGGTTTTGGCTTCTTGGTCAAAAACCAGGTGTTCTTATGTGCATGGATTAATGTCAGGGTCTTCAATTCGATTCCATTGCTCTGTATGTCAGTTTTTATACCAGTGCCAAGCTGTTTTTATTACTATAGTTCTATAGTAGAGTTTGAGGTCAGGGGTTGTGATGCCTCCAAAGGTTGCTTTATCATACAGGATTCTTTTAGCTATCCTGGGTCTTTTGTATTTCCATATGAAGTTGAGTATTTTTCTTTCCAAGTGTTGGGATTTTGATGGGGATTGCATTGAATCTGTAGACTGCTTTTGGTAAGATGGCTATTTTTACTATGTTAATCCTACCTATCCATGAACATGGGAGATCCTTCCATTTTCTGATATCTTCTTCAATTTCTTTCTTTAGAGATTTAAAGTTCTTATCAAAAAGCTCCTTCACTTGTTTAGTTAGTGTTATCCTAAGGTATATTATAGTATTTGTGGCTATTGTAAAGGGTGATGTTTCTCTGACTTCTTTCTCAGCCCTTTTATCATTTGTGTATAGGAGGGTTACTGATTTTTTTTAGTTGATCTTGTATCCTGCCACTTTACTGAAGGAGTTTATCAGCTGTAGAAGTTCCCTGGTAGAGTTTTTGGGGTCACTTATGTATACTATCATATCATCTGCAAATAGTGAAAGTTTGACTTCTTCCTTTCCAATTTGTATCCCTTTGATCTCCTTTTGTTGTCTTATTGTTCTACCTAGAACTTGAAGTACTATATTGAATAAATATGGGGAGAGTGGACAGCCTTGTCTTGTTCCTGAATTTAGTGGTATTGCTTTGAGTTTCTCTCTGTTTAATTTGATGTTTGCTGTTGGGTTGCTATAAATTGCCTTTATTAAGTTTAGGAATGTTCCTTGTATTCCTGATCTTTCTAAGACCTTTATCATGAAGGGGTATCAGATTTTGTCAAAGGCTTTTTCAGCATCTAGGGAGATGATCATGTGGTTTTTTTCTTTCAGTTTGTTTATATGGTGTATTACATTGACTGATTTTCATATGTTGAACCATCCTTGCATCCCTGGGATGAATCCTACTTGGTCATGACGGATAATTGTTTTGATGTATTCTTGGGTTCGGTTTGCCAATATTTTGTTGAGTATTTTTGCATCAATGTTCATGAGGGAGATTGGTCTGTATTTCTCTTTCTTTGTTGCATCTTTGTGTGGTTTGGGTATCAGGGTAATTGTAGCCTCATAAAAAGAGTTTGGTAGTGTTCCTTCTGTTTCTATTGTGTAGAACACTTTGAAGAGTATTGGTATTAGTTCTTCTTTGAGAGTCTGGTAGAATTCTGCACTGAAACCATCTGGTCCTGGGCTTTTTTTGGTTGGGAGACTTTTGATGACTGTTTCTATTTCTTTAGGGGTTATTGGTCTATTTAAATGGTTTATCTGGTCTTGATTTAATTTTGATATTGTCCATTTCTTCCTGGTTTTCCATTTTTGTGGAGTACAGGTTTTTGAAGTATGTTCTGATGATTCTCTGGATTTCCTCATTGTCTGTTGCTATGTCTCCCTTTTCATTTCTGATTTTGTGAATTTGGGTGCTCTCTCTTTGCCTTTTGGTTAATTTGGCTAGGGGTTTGTCTATCTTGTTGATTTTTTCAAAGAATCAACTCTTTGTTTCATTGATTTTTTTGTATTGTTCTCTTGTTTTCTATTTCATTGATTTCAGCCTTCAATTTGATTATTTCCTGGCATCTATTTCTCCAGGGTGAGTTTGTTTCTTTTTGTTCTAGAGCTTTCAGTTGTGCTGTTAATTCATTGATATGGGGTTGCTCCATCTTCTTTATGTGTGCATTTAGAGCTATGAATTTTCCTCTTAGCACTGCTTTCATAGTGTCCCACAAGTTTGGGTATGTTGTCCTTTCATTTTCATTGAATTTCAGGAAATCTTTAATTTCTTTCTTTATTTCTTCCTTGATCCATTGATGTTTCAGGTGGGCATTATTCAGTTTCCATGAGTTTGTGGGTTTTCTATAATTTTTGTTGTTGTTGACGTCTAACTTTAAGGCATTGTGGTCTGATAAGATACAGGAGGTTATTCCAATTTTTTTGTATCTGTTGAGATTTGTTTTGTGTCCAAGCATGTGGTCAATTTTTGAGAAGGTTCCATGGGGTGCTGAGAAGAAGGCATATTCTTTTGTGTTAGGATGGAATGTTCTGTAGATATCTATTAGGTCCATTTGTGTCATAACATCTGTTAGGTCCTTTATTTCTTTGTTAAGTTTCAGTCTGGTCAATCTGTCTTTTGGTGACAGTGGTGTGTTAAAATCTCCCACTACTAATGTGTGGGGTTTGATGTGCGTTTTAAACTTTAGTAGTGTTTCTTTTCCGAATGTGGGTGCTTTTGTATTTGGAGCATAAATGCTTAGAATTGAGACTTCATCTTGGTGGATTTTTCCCGTGATAAATATGTAATGTCCATCCTGGTCTCTTTTGATTGATTTTAGTTTGAAGTCTATTTTATTAGATATTAGGATAGCTACACCAGCTCGTTTCTTAGGTCCATTTGCTTGGAAAGCCTTTTCCCAGCCCTTTACTCAGAGGTAGTGTCTGTCTTTGAAGTTAAGGTGTGCTTCTTTTATGCAGCAGATGGATGGGTCCTGTTTTCTTATCCATTCTGTTAGCCTGTGTCTTTTTATAGGTGAGTTGAGACCATTGATATTGATGGATATTAATGACCAGTGATTGTTAATTCCTGTTATTTTTTGTGGTTGTGTTGTGTTGTCCTTCTGTGGTGTATGTTGGTGTGGGATTATCTATTGCTTGATTTTTCATGGATGAGTTTAGCTTCTTTGGGTTGGATTTTCCCTTCTAATGCTTTCTGTAGGGCTGGGTTTGTGTACAGGTATTGATTAAATCTGGTTTTATCCTGGAATATTTTGTTTAGTATGCCTATGGTGATTGAGAATTTTGCTGGGTATAATAGTCTGGGTTGGCATCCGTGGTCTCTTAGTATCTGCATGAGATTTGGCCATGATCTTCTAGCTTTCATAGTCTCTATTGAGTAGTCTGGTGTTATTCTGATGGGTATGCCTTTATTTATTTATTTATTTATTTATTATTTATTTATTTATTTATTTATTTATTTATTTTTTAAAGTACAAAATATGCAAGACTGTTTTATTTTTATTTAAATAATATTTTTTTCATTTATTTACATCCCAACCACAGTTTCCCCTCCCTCCTCTACTCCCGTTCCCCCCTTCCATCTACCCACCCCCATGTACTTTTCCTCCATTTCTGTCTTCACGTCTCATTTCAAATGAGGAGGGTCAGGCCTCCCATGGGCTTGAACAAAGCATGGCACTTCAAGTTGAGGCAGGATCCAGCTATGTTAACTCAGAAATCTTTTATCTTTGCTTTCATGCCTTACTCAAACACAACTGAGCATTTCTGATATTTGATATTTTTCAGAGACACATCAGCACTGATCAAGCTGAATGTGTTGTGTCTGTAGCATCAGCAACTTTTATTTTGTTTTATGTCAAAGTATTTTCTTTTTTTTGACATTTCAATTCTTTTATTTTTTTTAAATTTTACAACACCATTCAGTTCAACATAATAGCCTGATTCCCCTGTTCTCCCCCTCTCGCCCCCTTCCCCTCCCCCCAGCCCACCTCCCATTCCCACCTCCTCCAGATCAAGGTCTCCCCCGAGGACCGGGATCGACCTGGTAGACTCAGTCCAGGCAGGTCCATTCCCCCGCCTCCCAGACCGAGCCAAGCGTCCCTGCATAGGTCCCAGGATTCAAACAGCCAACTCATGCAACGAGCCCAGGACCCGGCACCAACACACAGCTGCCTCCCAAACAGATCAAGCCAAATGACTGTCTCACGCATTCAGGGGGCCTGATCCAGTTGGGGGCCCCTCAGCCTTTGGTTCATAGATCCTGTGCTTCCATTCATTTGGTTATTTGTCCCGGTGCTTTATCCAACCTTGGCTTCAATAATTCTCGCTCATATAAACCCTCTTCTTTCTCACTAATTAGACTCCCAGTGCTCCACCAGGGGCCCAGCCATGGATGTCTGCATCCAGATTCCTCAGTCCTTGGATGGGGTTTATGGCACAACTATCAGGGTGTCTGGCCATTCCATCACCAGAGTAGGTCAGTTCCTGCCGTCTCTCGACCATTGCCAGCAGTCTTTTGCAGGGATATCTTTGTGGATCTCCGTGGGCCTCCCTAGCTCTCTGCTTCCTCCCCTTCTCATGTGGTCTTCATTTACCATGGTTTCCTATTCCTTGTTCTCCCTCTCTTTTCTTGATCCAACTAGGATCTCCCACTCTCTTTCCCTCGACCGTCACCCTTCATTTTCCCCACTCATGACCAGGTTGCTCATGTAGATCTCGTCCATTTCTCCTTGTCTTTTTTGGGGTCCCGTTTTTCAGGTAGCCTCACTGGTGAAGTGAGTAGCAGTCCAGTCATCCTTGTTCCACATCTAGCATCTTCCTATGAGTGAGTACATACCATATTTGTCTTTCTGAGTCTGGGTTACCTCACTCAGGATGATTTTTTCTAGATCCATCCATTTTCCTCCTGGTATATGCCCAGGAGTGGTATAGCTGGATCTTGGGGGAGATTGATTCCCAATTTTCTAAGAAAGCGCCATATTGATTTCCAAAGTGGTTGTACAAGCTTGCATTCCCACCAGCAGTGGAGGAGAGTTCCCCTAGTTCCACATCCTCTCCAGCATAAAGTGTCTTCAGTGTTTTTGATCTTAGTCACTCTGACAGGCGTAAGGTGGTATCTCAGAGTTGTTTTGATTTGCATTTCCCTGATGATTAGGGATGTTGAGCAATTCCTTAAATGTCTTTCAGCCATTTGGGTTTCCTCTTTGAGAATTCTCTGTTTAATTCTAAAGCCCATTTCTCAATTGGACTGTTGGTCATTTTGATGTCTAATTTCTTGAGTTCCTTATATATTCTGGATATCAGTCCTCTGTCACATGTGGGGTTGGTGAAGATCTTTTCCCATTCTGTAGGCTGTCGCTTTGCCTTGTTGACCGTATCCTTTGCTCTACAAAAGCTTCTCAGTTTCAAGAGGTCCCATTGATTGATTGTTTGTCTCAGTGTCTGCGCTACTGGTGTTATATTTAGGAAGTGGTCTCCTATACCAATGCGTTCAAGACTATTTCCTACTTTCTCTTCTAGCAGGTTCAGAGTAGCTGGATTTATGTTGAGGTCTTTGATCCACGTGGACTTAAGTTTTGTGTATGGTGACAGATATGGATCTATCCATATCCAGTTATGCCAGCACCATTTGTTGAAGATGTTTTCTTTTTTCCATTGTACACTTTTGGCTTCTTTGTCAAAAATTATATGTCCATAGGTGTGTGGGTTAATGTCAGCATCTTCAATTCGATTCCATTGGTCCACATGTCGGTTTTTATGCCAATACCAAGCTGTTTTTATTACTGTAGCTCTATAGTAGAGCTTGAAGTCAGGGATTGTGATGCCTCCAGAAGTTGTTTTATTGTACAGATTTCTTTTAGCTATCCTGGGTTTTTTGTTTTTCCATATGAAGTTGAATATTATTCTTTCCAGGTCTGTGAAGAATTGTGTTGGTATTTTGATATGGATTGCATTGAATCTGTAAATTGCTTTTGGTAAGATTGCAATTTTTACTATGTTAACCCTGCCTATCCATGAGCATGGGTTTGCCTTTATATGTTACTTGGGGTTTTTCTTTTGTGGCTCTTAATATTTCTTCTTTGTTCTGTGTGTTTAGTGTTTTGATTATTATGTGGCAAGGGGACTTTTTTTTTGGATCCAGCCTATTCGGTGTTCTGTAAGCTTCGTGTATCTTCATAGGTATTTCTATCTTTAGGATAGGAAAGTTTTCTTCTTTGATTTTTTTTGAATATATTTTCTGTGCCTTTGAGTTGGTATTCTTCTCCTTCTTCTATCCCTATTATTCTTAGGTTTGGTCTTTTCATGGTGTCCCAAATTTCTTGGATGTTTTGTGTTATGACTTTTTTGTCTTTAGTGTTTTCTTTGACTGACAGATCTATTTTATCTATTGTGTCTTCAGTGTCAGAGATTCTCTGTCCCATCTCTTGCAATCAGTTGGTTATGCTTCTTTCTGTAGTTCCTGTTCATTTAGTCAGGATTTCTATTTCCAGCATTCCCCCAGCATGTGTTTTCTTTATTGTCTCAGTTTCATTTTTCAGATCTTGGAATGTTTCTTTCATGTGTTTAATTGCTTTTTGTTGGCTTTCTTTGATTTCTTCCCATTTTTTTTGTTCGTTTTTTCTTCCATTTCTTTAAGGGAGTTTTTTAT